>NC_045444.1:123193390-123217434 GCF_002776525.5 Piliocolobus tephrosceles | reverse complement strand
CGAAAGAGCAAGACTCCGTCTCAAAAAAAAAAAAAAACAAAAAAAAAGATGGACCTAGTCCCAGGGTGGGGGTCATTATGGAAGGGCACATGACACAAAGGAATGCCGTGACTTGATACAGCCCCTCATCCCACCAGCACAGGAGGAGGGGAGAGGAGCCTGACCTGCTCTGCCCTCCTGCCTTAGAGCCATACCCCGGCCTGGGTGAGCCCTTACCTAACCCTTTCACTTAGTTACTTCCAGAAATATGAGGGCCCAGCTGACCCAGTCCCTCTCTTTGTATCTTGATTTTCTTTTTTCAGTGGGCTCCAAAGCGAGAGAACTTTCCTAAAACACAGAACAGTGGTGGCTGGAGAGACGGCCCACAGCACACCCAAGCCAGGTGGCTTCCGTTGTCGCGGGTGCTTTCAGTGGAAGGGGGCCCACCTTGTGTTTTATGAACATGGAATCCTCTAAGATCATGGGCGTTAGCCTCTGAGATATAGAGCTTATTATACACGAGTCCTTCATTATTCTGGGTATATCAGACACAAATATGAATAAGAATCCTGGCCCTGGAGGAAATGACTGTGCATCACGGTCACCACGTGACCACGTAGTGCACCACGGGAAACTCGCACACTGAAATGGTCAGTGCACATTGTGATAAAACCCCAGAGGGAGTCACAGATAGCTTTGCACATGGTACAGCTTGGGCCTTTTGGCTGTAGTTTCAGAAAAGGGTATGACAAGGAACGTGACCTTAACAACGAGCCTCGTTTTCAAGATGAGCACATGAGGCCCAACGAGACAAATTGATTATCTAAAAACATAGGCCGAGTCGTGGCAGACCCAGGGCCAGAATGCAGGCCCCGCTCCAAGTCTAGTCTCACCTGAACTAGGTGGCCCACTTCTGGGCTCCAGCTCAAAGGTGGTCTTGGGCTTGCTGGGTTTTGAAAAGAGAGGCTGAGCTGTGGAATTTCAGTTAGAAAGGCCATTCTTCCTCTATCTCATTCCCTGCTGAAATGACACACTGTTTTAGACTCATGCTTCCTGATGCATGTGAATTTTATCTCATATCCTGCGGGACAATAGCTGGAGTGTGGCCGTAAGATTACCACATGGTCAGTTTCCATAAACAACATCCATCAGCCTTGCCCCATCCTGCCATGTGGGGTTAGCACCAGCTGACCCCAGGGAAATTTGCTTATCAATCTGGGCTTGTAACATTCAACAGACAGGACTGTAGTTACATTCAGAAGTGTTCTTGCTCCGTGGGAATGTGCTGTGTTTTCTCACTGTGCCTGTGTCCTATCTGAGGCCTTCTGATGGACAGATGTGCTTCTACCTGCCTGGTATCCATTCCCACTTCTCCTAGTAGTAGGACCTTGATGTTCCTTTAAGGACCCACCATCTCCCATTTCCACCACCACTCTGAATGCACCCAACATCCAAAACCTGGGAACAGGGTCCAGACCAGACCAATTCGATTCTCTTGGACATTTGAACATCAAACTGGGTGGTTCAAGGTCAGAAATTGGCTGGGGCTTGTTTACTGTGAGAACTGAACCCTGAAGAGACCACCTGGCTACACATTAGTTCTTGCACCCAGAGCCCCTCCAGCTGCTTGGCTTTTAGCTGTCTTTCTATTTTGTGATATATTCCCTATTTTTTCCTATATACTACTATTTTGCTTCAGTTAGCCAGAATCTATGTCTGTTGTTTGCAACTACCGAACCCTGACTGACCACTGTTGAAAATGAGTAGGCAGATGAAGGGCTCCAGATGAGGGTCAACCAGGAAGGAGTGAAGGGAGAAGTTAAAGGGAGGAGTCAGCAATGGTGATGAAACCTCGGTCCGATGCCAGTGAGACAGAATAGATCCCAAAGAAACAAAGAGGAGGTAGACAGGAGGGAACGGTTGTATGGCTTGTAAATGGAACTCTGTCAAGGGATGGAGAGATTGAGTTATCAGTGGAAAGATTCCTGGAGATGAGGGATCATGGAAATATGAGGCCCAGGAATCAAGGGCTCTGCCATCCTGCAGTTCAAAGTCACTAAGGAAGATGCTGGGAGAGGAAAATGGTGACCCAGAAAGTGGAACTGTGGGAATTTGCCCAAAGTGGGCCCTTGGCAGTCTTCATACAGTTACCACATGTGGACTAGATTAGGACATCTTTGAACTCACTTTCTCCAAGGGGTTTACTCTCCTGCGCTTGAGTCCACATGGATGAGATTGCCCAGGGTACATGTCCAACTGGGAATGTACATGGCCGCAACTACCAAGGGCAGATGCGTGCTCTGACTATGAGGGTACTTTTTGGCACAGAGTCCCTCGTGACCTCTCTGCTCCTCCCAGGATGAGGTAGGCCAGGCAGGCACATGCAAAGTCCTCACCGACTCATTTCCTCCCCATATCCCCAGGGCTGAGCTATAGCTTGCTACAGGGCAATTTGGCTTTATAATGAATGAAGTTCATATCCCAAGTGACAAGACCTTTCCTAGCCCTGCTCTCTGGTGAAGTTCTAAACCCTAACATCCATCCTTTCTTTCCTGCTTCCTGCCATGGGCCCTTTTCCCACAGCTGGGCTGGAAACTGTCCAGGCTCCCCAGGCACCCTGGGCAGGTTGCAGCTCCTCTTGCTTTGGTTAATCCCCTGCCAAGGAATGACCCTGGCCCAGACCTTCAGCCTGGTGCTCTGTTCCTCCATGGGAAATACCTCTTTACTCTGTACTGCTGCCACCTGAAGTGTGTGCGATGGGATTTTCCAACAATTATTTTTAAAGCAGTCCAGGAGAAATGCCAGTGAACCAAAAGTGTGGTTAAACTTGCAGGAGAAATGGGCTTCTATCCATTTCTGGGTCATCGACCCCTTTGCAATACTACGGAAGCTGTGAACACACAAAAAAATCACACAAATTGTTGCCCACAATTTCAGGGGGTTCCTAAAACCTCCGAATTGCACACATTGACTGTATCCAAGGTTCAGAGCCATCTTCAGACCCATGAAGTCCCCCACCCTGTCCCCAGGGTCTCAAATGTATCCCAACTCTCCTGCAGGAGGTGGCCAGAGTGTGCACCCACGTGCCGGGCCCCGGAGTGTGCACCTGTGTGCTGGGCTCCAGAGGCTGCCCCCGGATCCCTGGGTCTTTAATGTTGCAATGAAAGAGACTGAGGACCCCAGAGAGCTGTGAGTGTCACCTGGGAATCATAGCATGGGGTGGGTTTGTTAGGAGCCCGCCTGCCAGCACCATGTCTCTGCTGACTCCTAGTGGGGCTGCCACTCACCCCTACAACCAGGAGATGGCTTGAGGTCAAGTCTGGGGTCTTCCAGGGACACAAGCCGGTGACCCATCTTCCAGTCATCTCTCTGTTGCAGAACCCAACATTTCCCATTGAAGTCAGGGTCCTGTAGTCCCCACTGAGCCATCCAGCCCCTACCTGCTTACTCCCAGCCCTCACGACCCCAGCACATCCTACGCTCACACCTCTGTCCCTTTCTCTTCATAACCCAGCATAACAATCAGCATGTTGAATTCTTACCTGCAGGACTTCTGTTCATACCTGTTCAGCTCCCATACCATCCCCTTCCCCAGCCCACACCAAGCAGGCAGGGGGTAGAGCCAGCTAGAGGAACCTAGGAGTGACTTCTGGCGCTTTCCTCTCTGCCCCACCCCCTTTCCAGCTTATCCTGCACACAGCTGCCTCATGATATTGTACAGTGCAAATTAAGACATGCCACTGTGGCTCAAAACCTTCCCCTGGCCACACCCCACTCTGCCACCACTACCCAGTTAATGTCTGAATACCTTGAGCCAGCTTACAAGGCATCCGTGAATTTGACCTTGTCCCACCGTCAGCACATCTGTCCTGCCCTCCTGTGACTCCCGGAGTCTTTGCTGCAGCCACCTCAAACCAGCTGTGTGTCCTGAGGACATTATTCTGGAATCCCATCCTCTTATCCTCTCTTCCTCCCCACCTTTCGGTAACCCGCCATCCATTCTCAGTCTCCCCTGGAGGGTGGCCACTGATTGGGCCTCTTCTCTGACTCACCCAGGTAAGAGCAGGTGCTTCTGACTCTTGGCTGTCTGAGTGTCATCTCCAGGGGAGCTTTTTCATCCTGATGCTTGGCACTGGGAACCATCTGCTTTAAACTACGATATCATCTCATCTTTGAGACTGAATCTGTTCATTTCAGTGTCAAGAGGCACATTGTCCATGCGTAAGGTGCTCAACAAATGTTGAACAACTAGCTAACTGATTAATGGAAGTCATAGGAGTCTCTGGAGCAGGAAGGTGTGTAGGAAGGCACACAAGCTTTTAAGTTATGCCTCCATCCGGATTGAGACTATTCTAACTCAAGTGTGACTTTGGGCTTATAGTTTAACTTATCTGAGCCTCCATCTCTTCACCTGCTCAATGAAGATGGCCGGGAAAACTATTACGTAGTGAATCCGTGGATGCACACATGTGTCCTACTTGTGCACACACACATGTATACACACTCACAAATGCTCATGCACACACAGGCACACAAAGAAACATACATACACACATGTATGCTCATGCATGCACACACGTCATGCACACACATGTACATAGAGACTTGAACAGAACATGCACAGACACAGATGCACACATGTACACACATACATGCACAGAGACACACATATGTGCATGTACGCGCACACACACTAAAGGTACATTGAATACACCTCTTGGCCACTGAATAAATGGTAAAATCAATAGTTGACTAAAACTGAGATCGAAGCATCCAGGGTTTAATAATTTAAAAAGTAAAATGGAAATATTTTTAAGCTTCTGTTTATGTTTACTTATCATTATTATTTTCTTAAAACTTTGGAGATCAAAACTTAAAACTTTGACAGTGCAGGAACAATGACTCCTCAGCACCGTTGGTTCTCCTGCTATGCATTTGCAATATGAAATAGAGAAATATGAGGCCCCCTAAAATACTTTGTTTCCTTAACCAACCACAGCTGAAAGTGGGTGGGGGAGTAAGACCTGTTTTCTTCATATTCTTGATGCTGTTGATGATGTCTATACTAATCACATATGCTAAAGATCATGATTTGGGGGTTTTCCCTTCTTTTCATTATTTGAGATGGCAAACTATTGATATTTTGCTTTTAAGATGTGACAAATTATCAAACAGGATTTTCCCTTGAAAGACATATAACCTAAATAGAGTTTTAAATACAGGCATTTAGATTATTTTGTTTACTTTGATGAATAGCAGTACCCAGATAGTTCTACAAAGATTGGAACTATGACATATTAATCTCTGTTATCCTGCCTGTATTCCTATCTAAGATTTTATGAATACTTTTGCCAGGGTCTCACTCTCTCGCCCAGATTGGAGTGCAGTGGCATGATCTCGGCTCACCGCAACCTCCGCTTACCAGGCTGAAGCGATTCTTCTGCCTCTGCCTCCCGAGTAGCTGGGATTACAGGCACACACCACTACCACCCAGCTAATTTTCGTATTTTTAGTAGAGACGAGGGTTTCACCATGTTGGCCAGGCTGGTCTCGAGCTCCTGACCTCAAATGATCCACCCGCCTTGGCCTCCCAATCAAAAGGCTTTAAAACAAAGTTATTCTTAACATTTTCTAACACATACGATCTTTTTATGCATTACTTGCCAGTCTATTTCTTTATTTAACTATAGGAAACATTTTAATAATAAGTTTTATGTATAAAATTAATAGATTTCAAATGGTCATTTATTCTAGAATTTTACTCATGCAATATAAATAAACATGCATTTATATTTCCATGGACTGAAAGAATTTCAAAATATAAAGTACTCAATGTGATTTTTATTCCAGGTTCATTTAGAATGGTTGTCTATGTATAGAAGGGAGTGTTGTTCATATATTAGTAAAAGTCTTATGATGTGCCTTGTCAATTTTATTACTGTTGTTACACTGATCAGATAGGAAAGTAATCTGCAGGGTCACCCGATCCTTGATCTGCAGGCTGCCAGGAAAGCCAGAAAGGATGTTGAAATGGGCTTCTGGCTGACTGGCCTTCTGAAGGTCAAGGCTGAAGCCAAAGCTGAGTGCGGAGTCTGTCCCTGAGATGAATTCCTGCGCATCCTGTATGCATGTGTGCGTAATCATGTAGCAGAAACAAAAGCTCTGTGGAACAATTCTTATTCTTTATGTATAAAGGATATGTATACACATAACATATACATAAACACATATCAAATACACATGCATATACACACGTACATGCACACTATTTCTCTGTCTATTGCTCTTTATTCTATCCAATGTTTTATTCCATTAAACTAATGCTGGCCACCACCTTCTAAGTTGTTTCACAGCCCACAGTTTGGCAAGCACTGAAGGATACTTCCTAAATTCCACTTCCCTTGTGCCTTAACGCACCCCATAAAGGAGAAGGAAAAGTCCCCACAGCTATGGTAAGTCCCACAGGAGGGTAGAGCTCCTCCATCATTTTCATTGACAACTTCCTCCCAGGCACTTTGCCGAGTGTGTATTTTGTGGGAGGCTCCAGGAATGTGAAGACTTAATTCCTGACTTTACGAATCCCATACTCTAAGGACTGGGGAAGTCACTAACAGCTACTCCCATGACAGCATGGTAATGCCATTTTTAGCATAGATGTGGGCACAGAGAAGGCTATTTCTTCTGGCTTAGGGACTAATGATGTTATCCCTGAGAAGGTGGCATCTGAGCTGAGCCTTAATGGGTAGAGGAGTCTCAGACAGCCAGAGGGAAGAGCCAGGGGTAGCTGGAATGGAAATGGGAGCAGAAGGTGGGGCTGGGTAAAGTAGGCTCTGAGTGCAGAGATTTCTAAGCTGCTCAGATCTCTGGAACCCTGTAACTATTTCTCTCCTTTCATCAGGTAGGGGGTACAATAAGGATGGGGTGCATCTCTCCCAGGCCTAGGAACCTGCATTCGAAGCAGGCTTGTGATGTGGTCCTTGAGGCTCTGCAGAGCCCAAGTTAAGAGACTGAGCTGGTGGGAGCTCCACCCTGACTCACTTACCTCCCTTCTCGGTGGAGTAAACCCCAGTGAGCCATGAGCCCCCTATGAGCAGAGGCCTCTTTGGGGACTGTCCCAGCAGGGACTCCAAGAATGCTCGCCTTCACCAATAACCACACGAGGGGGTCCCTTCTGGTTGTGGGGTGACACTGAGCCCAGGGACAAGCCTCTTTAGGGCTGCCAGTTCTCTGTCTCTTTATCCCTAGTCGTAAGACAGAGTCCCCAGGTGCTACCCAGGGCCCATGACAGTGCCAGTAAAACCAATGAGAAGTTCCCCAAGAAGCAAAACATATGATCATGAGTTGAAGAAAAGCCTGCCCACCCTTAAAGATGGAGCTCCAGCCAGCAGGGCCATCAGCAGGAATATTATTGGGAGTAATGGGAGCGAACTGCTGAGTCCAGCAGCCTGGACCCCCCACCCCAGCCCTTCTGTAGGCTCCCTGCCCCCACCAGACCCACCTCCTCAGCCAGAACACAAAGGCAGGCAGTTCTCCCTGGGCCTTGACCTGATCCCAGACACCAGCCCCTCCCGCCTGCCCCGCCAGCCGCATCCTTAGATGACACAGGAGGGGTTTTGCCAAGGCTGCACTGGAATTATTTGTTAATGGCTACACGTGCAGTGTATCAGCAAGGAAATGGCCTATTAATCATTAGAACATTTTCCCCAAACAAATCTATCAAAGGAGCAGAACGTGTATATATTGTCCCGTTTGCCAGGCCTAGCTCAGCTGCTCCTGGTGCTGAGCAGATGGCTTAGGCGAGTGACAGTATTTCCCTCATCAGGTGACTCTTGAAAACAACCCAGACGGCGGTGTTTAGGACCAGCGCCCGGGATGATTAGACACCCCGATCCACCCGCACTGAAAGGTGTGATCCACATGAGTAATGATGCACTCGCTAGTAGGCATGGTTCTTTACGGTATGGTGATGTCACACTTAAGGATTCCTCCTACCCAGTGTCATGGGGGCTGGGAAGAGGAGGGTGAAGACTTTTGGTTTCAGTACATTTAATGGAGAGAGATGCTCCCTCTGGGACATTTTGCTACTTACTTCAAAACTGTAACTCAAATCCATAGCCCTGTGTCTACAATTTCTCTCATCTACATATTCTCCTCTCCATGGCCACCTCCCAGATGTAAACCTCTCGCCAGGTGCAGTGTGGGTGCCTGTCTTCCGTCTTGACTCACCGAAGTCCCTCCACATTGCAGTAGCCAGAGAGCGTGAGAACAAGGCGCCCAACGCAACAAGCCTTCAGTGAGGCCAGGGGATGCCAGGATGCAATGCAGACTGTGACCCAAGAATCTAACTTGCAAATGTACAGCATGACCTCACTGAAGGGCGCAGGGTGCTGACCCTAGTGACTTCGCAAGTGAGTGGAGTCTGTAAGACCACAGGCAAAGAGAGCTGCACACAAGCACTCTGCTCTAGATGGTAACGATGTTTCTTAGGGGTTAGCAAATCTGCAACCACCATACCTGGATATAGAATGGACACTTAAGGAAATGGGTGCAGAATGTCAGGAGCCAGGTTTCTCCCCATTGCAGTGGGAGATTAGAGATAAGCAAGGGGAGGAAGCTGGAATGATTTGTGGGATATGGAATTAGAGCTGGAAACGTCAAACTCATGTTTAGCCTTATATAGATACAGATGGATCAATGTAGATATACGTATGGATATGCACATATGTACACATACATTTCTAAACACTCTTGGCTGCAAGGGCCTGGAAGCAATGACACCCCAGTGGTACCAAGCACACCTAGCACCCACATCTTGGTTTCTAATATCACTTTCCAGTAAAAGGAATCAGGGCTCCTTAGGAAAATTGACTGATTCTAGAGCTGGGGCAAGAAATAAACCTGAAGAGCCTGGAGTATCCTGTAGTCAGAAAGTAAGGAAGGGCTCAGAAAAGACAACTTGTGAATACTGAATAATAGTGTGTCATTGTTGGTTAGTTGGTTGTGACAAATACCTGATACCAATGTAAGATATTAACAGTAGAGGAAAATGGGTTCAGGGTAGAGGAGACCCCTTGATACTATCTTTGCAATTTTTCTGCAAATCTAAAACTATTCTAAAATCAAACGCTTGCTTTTTAGGAAGCCTCGAATGACACTACTTGCCTTTCTCTGTAACTGCATCCACTCTCTCACCCTTGATCACTTTGCTCCCACCACAGTGGCCACCTTTCCATTGCACCTGCCTTTATCATCCCATGTCTCCTGTGCTTCCAGGACCTTCTGTGTGCTGCTCCCTCTGGCCAAAATGTGCTTCTTTCTGCGCCTGGGTCCTCCCACATCAGGACTTAGCTGAAATCCCTCTCTGTGGTGATGGGTTCCTGGTCAGCCTAGCCAAAGTGGTTTCCTCCCGCTGCCCAGGGCCCCCACCACACCCACACCACACATGCACACTGTCTTCTGGTCCTCATTCACATAACCTTATGTATATTGTTCACTGCATTTCCATCGTGTTCCATAATCCAGCTCGTGTATCTCCCTGGGAAGAGTTTCTGATGCCTGAAGAAGATGTGTTCCAGCCATCACTGACTGCCCAACATCTAGCTCAGTGCCTGGCACACAATAGGTGCTTAGTATACATTTGCTGGAATAGATAGATGAGGGTATTAATTAATTAACTTTAAGCCAGGTATTGTTGCTCATGCCTGTAATCCTAGCACTTTGGGAGGCCAAAGTGGGCAGATCACTTAAGGTCAGGAGCTCGAGACCAGCCTGACCAACACGGTGAAATCCCATCTCTACTAAAAAGACAAAAATTAGCCAAGCATGGTGGCACATGGCCTATAATCCCAACTACTCAGGAGGCTGAGGCAGGAGAACTGCTTGAACCCAGGAGGCAAATCTTGCAGTGAGCCAAGATCCCACCACTGTATTTCATCCTGGGTGACAGAGTGAGACTCAGTCTCAAAATAATAGTAATAATAATCAACTTTATGCTATGACAGTCAGTCCCACATGAAACTGTGTATCACAGGCTCTCTTCATAGGCGAGTGAGGACAATACCCATGCCCTACTGGCTTCATGAGGCTTTGGGGCAGAATGTTTGGCACCTGTCTGACTCCAGGCAGGACATGATCTCTGCTATCAGAGATCAGCAAACCTGAAATCGTCATGTGATCAAAATGCACACTGACAGCACACAGAGAAACAGAACTTTTCACACTTCACTGAAATACGTCCCATATTTTTTCCCAGAAGCTTAAAATCAAATAAAAACCTGCAGTACACTTAGCATATGGCAACATGGTATAGCTCAACCACCGTGTCACTATTGTGTGGTAGTCAAAATGAAAGAGAAGTGGGACATGAAGGGTGAAAATTAAAGGCAACAAATGAAAACAACAGTTTGAAGGGTATCATGTGATCAAACAATATAAAAAATGGGCTTTTATTAACAATGGATTTGTAAACGGCAGTAAAATATGTCAGTTTGAGTCTGCTCTGCTTCTACATGAAAATCCATTGGAAAAAAGAATGAAGCTCATGTAGCATTGGGATTCAAAGTGAATTCTCCATTGCTGCACTGCGGAGTCTATGATGTTGCTTGAAAAATAATGACATCAACAAGGACACCAAGCCCTCCACCTGGGTAGCCAGCCCAGGACTTTAAGTGGGCAGAATTTCACCTTTAAGTTTATATTCTATGAAAATGTTGAAACATAGGGATTTTTCGTATGGTCTGGCTTTAGGATTGGCTTGGATTCTGGTGAGGTTTGCCTTCAGGAGAGTGCAGGAAGGAGCCCTCCTGGAAAAGTGTCGTCTCCCACCAGACGATAAAGCTGCCTGGCTCCCATCCTGGGAGAAGGACAAGCTCTGAGTTTTGGGAGGATACCCTGGGGCTGGCCGGCAGCTCTGCCCCTCTCTAGTTGGTTCTTTGGAGGAGCAGATACTTCAGTGGCTCAGAGGGAAGTGTCTGTTTCTTCCCCGTGCACCCTTGGGAGGAGGCCAAGTGGACGAGACAGGGGCACATATTGGCTCCAACCTTTCCAGAATCATTTCCACAAAACCCCTTGGGGAGAGGAACCAGGCTAGGGGCCTGCATGGGCTCTCCCTGCCCTAGCCCTGCCTCTTGTCATTCCCAGATGAGGAAGACGGGCAAAGTCTTCTGGAATGATGTCTCCCATCCTGGGTGTTTGATTCTGCCCACCAGGTAACAGGCACCTGGAGGTGGTGCTGAAGTGGGCCAGGCACCTCAGCTCCTGAGGGGCCCCTCATTCCTCACCAGACCCCGTGCTCCCTGCTGTCAGGGACAGACACTCCCTAATTCCTGTGGAATGAAATGGGAGTGCGCACGAGTTAACTACCTTGGGGAGGTCACCGTGTCAATGGGGCTTTGCTGCCTGTCGGGTGTATTGGAAAGTCAGATTACACGGCTTTCAAAAAATGCTTCAACAGAAACTGCACCTGGAATGTGATTGGCTACATGTCAGTCAGCAGCAGGTTGAAGCATGTTTGCTGTGAAGATGTCCTTCCTGCCGCCAGCGTTCAGTTCTCCCTTCCCCAGCACCACTGCACTCAGCAGACGACGTCTTATCCAGTAGGGCATCCTCCTCAGGCCTTTGCAGGTGTCTGTGCCAATGGGGACTCCTTGGCAGTGAAGACCCATCTGTGAGCCTTGCAGCCACCTGCCACGTGCGGAAACTCCGCCCCTCTCAAACACTCACCCAGGGATGTCTGGGAGCCCAGTGTCGTCCAAGCCTGGTTGCTAAGAGATCCTGCAGGTACTTCTGCTCTGGTGTGCAGCGCTGAGATCCACTGCCAGGAAGACCTAAAGCCCAGAAACTTGTGTCTGCTGTGGGGAAGACACTGCTACCTCCAGTGCTGCTGGCTGCAGGAGCTCCTCAAAGAGCCCTGCTGTCCTCAAGTTCCCAAAGCGGCACTGTGTTCTCAGAGGAAATGGGGAGGATGCCCTCTCCACTCAGCCACTCTTGTCCATGGGCTGTGCCGCCTGTCTTACAGGGACCCTCCTCCTTCCTGCAGCTGTTCTCTGTGGGACTCCCAGAACAGAGTACCTTTCTGTACCCCTTCCCCCTGCCAGTATGCATGCAAGAGGCGCTTTCCTCTTCATCCTTAGCAGCCCCCAAACCTCCTCCATGACATTCTGCATCCATACTATGTTGTGTGAGACTCGTTCTGCTCCATACTACATTATTTGAGGGCAGGGACAGTCTCTGCTGCTCTCAAGCCTAGCACAGTGCTGGCTCAGAGAAGGGTCTTCGTAAATCTCCACTTAAGGCACAGCTAACTGGACATGTCCTGGGCTGGACCCACCATCTTCCCCTGCAGCCTCCTTTTCTTCTGGTTTCCACCTAAGACAACGGCACCGCCATCCCTGAGTTACCCAAACCAAAAATCCGGGAGTGATTCCAGATCCCTACCTCATTGCACTGGAGTTCTCTGTTCACGTGTCTATCTGCCCTCTCAGGCTCTGGGATTCTCAAGTGCAGAGACTGAGTTGTATATCTCTGTATTTCTATTATTTCACACACATCTGGCACATGATAGGTGATGAATCAAAGGTTTGCACTGAGTGACTGGGGAGTTGAATGAAGACTTCATCCGTGTGTGAAGTCACGCTCTGCACTCCTGGAGGGCACGTCTGCACCACCCATCTGATTCTCAGAAGAGTCTCTCTAGGTGGATTTTAAGTTATTTCGAGACAAGATCCCCCGCTCCATGGAATCTCTGTGTCACCACTTTCACACACACAGCCCCTTACGTGTTGAGAAGAAGAGATGGCGGGCCACTCACCACACTGAGTAGTCTGCAGCTGGGGAGGAGAGAGCTGTGTGTGAACTGTGTAACAGTCCATGGATTCTGCACAGATCTGGAGTGCAGGAGGCCACAGAGTGAACCTTCCACCATTGAAGACCAAGCCATGAGCCACCAAAATGTGTAACATGAGTCATTTTATACATTTCTCTAAAATATATTTGACAAGTTTTATTTATTTATACCAAAAAATAACCAAAATGGGCCACATCGGGAGACTCTCCAGGAATTCTCTATGTGCACAAATGACTCTGAGTAGAAGCCTGTTCTTAGATCTACTGACCGGCCAGCTTAGAGGAATCTTTGGAACTGTCGGCTGGAGAAAGGGTCCTAGAGGAGGGGCCGGTGGGTGAGAAGAGGGAAGGGACATCTAGGGGAATATATGTGTGTGTGGGTTCCCCGCGAGCCCCCAGCCTTATCCCAGGAGTCTACTTATGCTTAGACTAAGAATCTGTTCCTGCACCCCAAGTGTCTAAAGCATCTGACAGACATAAAACATCGTGATTTCCAGGGGACAGCTGAGATAGCTGGTTCAGAAAGGGACCAGGAAAGCTGGGCTGATGCCCGAGTTCATTTCTAAACAGATCATTAATTTACCCAACAAATATTTATTGACCAGAAAATGACTACTTGGAGAATATCTCGGTCTTTGAAATTTCCTCATATATCTATTTTGTCACCCTCTCTGTTTTCTTTTTCTTTTTTTTTTTTTTCTGACCCCAAACCCTCATAAAACCCTTGAAGACAAAAGGTCCTTGAGTTTGCAGCGGGTCTGAGGGCTGAGAAGATGGCAAGGTGGCAGCTGTGGGTGGATGGCCTGTTCCTGGCTTCTGTGGGAGAGAAGCCTTTTCCCAAAACTCTGATTTCATCTCCTTTTGCCCCTCCACCTTGGAAAGGTTAATACCAAAAGGGACCCTTGGAGCCTCAGAACTCTCTCAACTTTCTTCCTGCTTCTACACATACCTGCATGAGCACGCAAGGGCACCCCAAGAAGCTGGATGGCTAAGAAGGGAAAAGTTGGCTTGGGGACTCTGGGGATCAGACCTCGGGGGTCCCCAATTCAGATGAAATGAACTGTTTTATTATGACAGGATTCCACAGAGTTCTACAAGGTTAGAGCAGAGTAATGGCCGCAAACCATATGTCGCTTCATTTCCTAGCTTTTCTGCGTCCGCCCTCAGCTGTTTCTGATGATCCTATAACGTGGCAGCCTCTCATGTTTCTCTTGCCTGGCCCCTTTGTGACTTGATCCTTTTGATTTATTATTCCCTCTCTTCCTTTTAGCGTTTCACAGCAGAACCTGCAGTGTTGCTCTGGGTTAGGAAACCAAACAACTGAACTTTGTTACAAGTTGCCTTAAACTAAAATAGACTGTGGCTGATATCCAGCAAATAAAGCCTGTGGGCTTTGTGACATTGATTCTGGCTGTCTGGGATCCTGATGTGTTCCCTCTACTTCCGTTCCTAGGATCCAGATAAGTGAGGCCATAGGAGAGCAGGCTCTGGATAATGGAGGCCGAGCGAGGTGTTTCCAGACTGTCAGGAAAATGGAGACGCTGTCGCTTCCAGGAAATACAGGCACATAAGGCAATGTACAGCTGGAACATCTGGCCTTGTAAAACTAAAAATAACACCCCATAAAATACATTTTATTCATTTATTTTGACAACGGGAACACACTTTCCATTACTCATGACTCTAAGTCTCCCTGGTGCAACAGTCCCGCCATTACGTGCTGTGGGATCAACACCGCTTTGGTCACATAGATTTGCCACTCTCCCGTCCTCCTGGTTTCCCAAAGGTCAGGAACTCTGACTCTGCTCACGGTACAGCTTCGGCTTAAAAGGCCCTTCTCCCTCCTTTGTTCATTGCAATCCCATTTCTTCTTTGAGACTCCCTCCCGGAGGCGACTCTCAGGCTACTTCATCTGCTCTTAAGCAGGAAGATGCCGCCATCTTGTTTGCCACTTTCTACCCTTTTTCCTTGATCATTTATTCGGTTGAGTCAAGGCCCCATATTCACAGAAAACATTCGCACTGGGTGTTTGTCTCCTGCTTTGCTCCAAGACTCACCCTTATTCTGGATGATTTGGATGTCCCTTGTCCTTGACCAGATGGCCATTGTTCTTTAAGCTTCTCAACCCATTGGCACATTCTTTCACTTTACTTAGGGCATTTGTTATCAAGGCCCTTATTTTGGACATGTCCCTGTAATTTATCTACTTCTAAAATCTTAAATTCCTCTCCCCTGGGAGCTCTCTGACCACAATCTCCCATCATCCCAGATCTGTCTTTCTCTGATCCCTTTCCTTCTGTTGGAGACTCAGAAAAATCTCCAAGAAGTTGTTCCTTTGGTCATCTTGCAACAGATCTGCTCCCCTCTCTCTCACCTTCACTATTCTGATAATATTCAGCCCAGATTTGGGCTGCCACAACATTCATATTCTCGCGCAGATCCTCAAGTCGTTACCTTCCTTGTCTTTGTCCTTCTGTTTCTCCCTTCCAGGAAAGCCCAGTGACAATTCTTGCTGCTCTACATAGCATTGTGAAGCCTCCAGTTTCAACCCGTATTTCAGAGCTGCCTGGCCATCCCTCTGTGTGGTCCTTGGTAGCCTTTTCTCATATTCTGCGGAAATCTAGGACAGCTTTCTCAAACTTTTACTCTTTTTCCCAAACTCTGATTTCATCTCCTTTTGCCCCTCCAGTTTGGAAAGGCCATGCTGATATTAACAAAAAGGGGCCCTTGGAGCCTCAGAACTCTCTCAGCTTTCTTCCTGCTTCTACACATACCTGCATGAACACACAACCTTGCCTCCTTGCTTCCTTCTCTCCAGTCATAAAATAATAGGTTGACTCCTGAAGGAATTACCCTCCACACCTGTTCTGGATCTCATTCCTTTCCTCTCTCTAGGGATTTGTACTCATCAGTCATACTCACTCCATGTTCAGTCCACAATCATAACTACTGAGTCTTTTTGTTCAGTATTTGAATATTCTCAAGACTCTTTTATCTTTAAAATAGTCTGAATTGGCGATTCCTCAAGGATCTAGAACTAGATGTACCATATGACCCAGCCATCCCACTACTGGGTATATACCCAAAGGATTATAAATTATGCTACTACAAAGACACATGCACACGTATGTTTATTGCGGCACTATTCACAATAGCAAAGACTTGGAATCAACCCAAATGTCCATCAGTGACAGACTGGATTAAGAAAATGTGGCACATATACACCATGGAATACTATGCAGCCATAAAAAAGGATGAGTTTGCGTCCTTTGTAGGGACATGGATGCAGCTGGAAACCATCATTCTTAGCAAACTATCACAAGAAGAGAAAACCAAACACCGCATGTTCTCACTCATAGGTGGGAACTGAACAATGAGCTCACTTGGACTCGGGAAGGGGAACATCACACACTGGGGCCTATCATGGGGAGGGGGGAGGGGGGAGGGATTGCATTGGGGAGTTATACCTGATATAAATGATGAATTGATGGGTGCTGACGAGTTGATGGGTGCAGCACACCAACATGGCACATGTATACATATGTAACCTGCACGTTATGCACATGTACCCTAGAACTTAAAGTATAATAAAAAATAAAAAAATAAAAAAAATAAAAAATAAAATAGTCTGAATTCTTACTTCACCTGTCAATGGATAGACTTGGACCTTTATATCTTCTTCAAATCTTTATATTTCAGGGCTTAACATTCACACATTCACCCATTTTTCCGTTCGTCCGTTCGTCCACTGAGCCACCTCTCCATTCAAACAAATACATGTTGAATATCTCTACTATGCCTGGAAACTGGAAACCTGTTTATACAATAATGTTCATCACAGCATTATTTATTATAATAAAATTAAGCAAACTGCCAGAATGTCTGAAAATGGAATGGTTAAATACAATAGGGTAAAAATCAGATTTTTAAAGGCATTTAATGATAGAGGGGAGAATTCAAGCTACGGCAAATAGTAAATGACAAAGCAGGATGGAACAATTTATGCAGTGAAATGCATACTTGTGCTAAAGAGAACATAAACATATAATTAGAAGAAAAGATTCCAAAGAGGTCTTATCTATGATTATGAAACCCTTAATTTTTTAAATTATACTTTAAGTTCTGGGGTACATATGCAGAGCGTGCAGGTTTGTTACATACGTATCCATATGCCATGGTGGTTTACGGCACCCATCAACCCATCATCTACATTAGGTATTTCTCCTAATGTTATCCCTCCCCTAGCCCCCCACCCCCTGACAGGCCCCAGTGTGTGACATTCCCCTCCCTGTGTCCTTGCATTCTCATTGTTCAACTCCCACTTATGAGTGAGAACATACAGTGTTAGGTTTTCTGTTCTTGTGTTAGTTTGCTGAGCATGATGGTTTCCAGCTTCATCCGTGTCCCTGCAAAGGACATGAACTCATCCTTTTTTAAGGCTGCATAGTATTCCATGGTGTATATGTGCCACATTTGCTTTATCCAGTCTATCAGTGATGGGCATTTGGGTTGGTTCCAAGTCTTTGCTATTGTGAACAGTGCCACATAAACATACGTGTGTATGTGTCTTTATGGTAGCATGATTTATAATCTTTTGGGTATATACCCAGCAATGGGATTGCTGAGTCAAATGGTATTTCTAGTTCTAGATCCTTGAGGAATTGCCACACTGTTTTCCACAATGGTTGAATTAATTTACACTCCCACCAACAGTGTAAAAGTGTTCCTATTTCTCCACATTCTCTCCAGCATCTGTTGTTTCCTGACTTTTTAATGATTGCCATTCTAACTGGCATGGGATGGTATCTCATTGTGGTTTTGATTTGCATTTCTCTAATGACCAGTGATGATGAGCAGAAAATCTTAATTGTTTTTAAAAGTTTTAGTTTGAAAACTTCAATGATCATATATTTGTAATTAAACAATAAATATTAACTAGTTCTAAATATTGACTGAAAGAAGGTACAGCTTCAGTTGGAAACAACAGTAATAGTAGTAAACACATATTTACTACACAGTGTTTACTATGAGGCAATGCATAGTAAGATTAACTTGTTTAAACCTTATAGTGGTGTGAGAATCATCAATAGCTCCATCTTAGAGATGAGGAAACTGAAGCTTATAGAGACTATGCACCTTGCTTTTGGTCATGCTGGAGGTGTGACTGTCAGGATCCAGGTCACTGCTCTGTGTGTATAGTTTTTTGGTATTATATTTGTTTAAAAATATTATATGTAAATAAATTTTTTATGTTGTTAATTATGTTTTTTGGGTTTTTTTGTTTCTGTTTTTTGGCTTTTCTGTTGAGGCAGAGTTTTATTCTGTCACCCAGGCTGGAGTGCAGTGGCGTGATCTCCGCTCACTGCAACCTCCACCTTCCAGGTTCAAGTGATTCTCATGCCTCAGCCTCCCAAGTAGCTAGGACCACAGGTGCATGCCACCATGCCTGGCTAATCTTTGTATTTTTTTTTTTTTTTTAGTAGAGATGGGGTTTCGCTATGTTGGCCAGATTGATCTTGAACTCCTGACCTCGGGTGATCCACCCACGTTGGTCTCCCAAAGTGCTGGGATTACAGGCATGAACCACTGCACCCAGCCATATTTTTTGTTAGAAAGATATTTAATATGCTCAGATTTATTGATTTGCTCCTTTGTGATTTGTTCAGGAACGTAGGCACTTACCTCTTTGACTATCCAAAGATTAGCTGTCAAAATTACCATCTACTTGTGTGAATGTAAATCTTTGAGATCATTAATTTGTTTTTAATCTATTAGAAATAAGATACTAAATAAGGAATGGTAAATAAGTTCCAGTTAGATGCTAACTCCAGTTAATTGGCAGTGGCCATCCCGAATGTGGTGTTGAGAAAGATTCTGAAGGGGTCACATATTTTTTTAAATTGAGATTTTCCCCTCCCAGATAACTAGCCAATGGTCCAAGCACCATTAATTAATTAATTAATATTCAATGAAATTCATTTTGCTTATCAAGTTCTATTGGCATCGTTACTGACAAAGCTGGTTCCCCAAAACTGGAATCTTTTCCTGTTCAGTGTCATGAAGCTGATACATGAAACTGAAAGCAGGGCAGGCTTTATTCCTTGGCCATGGAATTGAGAAGCAGGAGCATGGCTCACAAATCAACTTCTCCACTAGTAAGGGGTGAGGGGGTTAAAATACAGAGTTCCTCTAAAGAAGGGGTTGGATATTAAAAGCCAGGGGAGGAATATTCATGTATTTTCTGGAAATGGGCAATGAACTTCCTGGAACTGGAGTGCTGCCTTCATTTTTCCCTTTTATGGCCTCTTGCAGTCATTGTCATGGTGATTGGCAACTGTTATGGCACTGGTGAGAGTGTCATTTAGCATGGAAATGAGATTATAATGAAGCCTAAAGTCTTTTTGAAGTCCTATGGTCAGCTATCTTGGATCTAACCAGTCTCCGCTGGTCTGTTTACAAAGGAAAACTTTTTGTCACAGGCATCCTGTTTCATAAAGATCAGTGGAGTTAGGGCAGGTGGAGCTTTAGCTGTGTCACATAGGCATCATACTGGGTAACAGCATCTCTATTTAAACTGGGGTGTAATTTCAACTATATTTTTGTTTTTGTTTTTAGTGCTAGAGGACTTTCCTATATGTCTACTCCAGATTATATTTTCCCTGAAATTCATTCTGTGGCTTGATTTGTTGATTTTTGTTCTTGTAGCTTAGAGAGTTTGGGAGATCACTTTTAAAACCCTTTCTAGCAGCCTGACCCAGGAGAAGCTCATTTGTTCATTCATTCAGAAAATAACACATACAAAGAATAAGACATGTATGGCTCCTTTATTTTCAAAGTTGAATAAAAAATGGGACAGTGGGACAAACTACTTTTAATTCTTTTTTTTTTTTTTTTTTTTTTTTTTTTTTTTTGAGACAGAGTCTTGCTCTGTCGCCCAGGCTGGAGTGCAGTGGCCGGATCTCAGCTCACTGCAAGCTCCGCCTCCCGGGTTCATGCCATTCTCCTGCCTCAGCCTCCCGAGTAGCTGGGACTATAGGCACCCACCACCTCGCCCAGCTAGTTTTTTGTATTTTTTAGTAGAGATGGGGTTTCACCCGTGTTAGCCAGGATGGTCTCGATCTCCTGACCTCGTGATCCGCCCTTCTCGGCCTCCCAAAGTGCTGGGATTACAGGCTTGAGCCACCGCGCCCGGCCAACTACTTTTAATTCTTATTATCCAAGCTATTTGAGTGTGTGGGACTTCTGTATGTAGCCAGACTGGTTGGGCTACTCATTACCATTGTGGACTCATGGCAACACCAGACTTATGTGTCATGGACCAACTATGTGTTAAAATCCCATCTGGACCTGTAGAATCAATTATCATTGCCTTACTGTTATTGATATGGCTTATAAATGGTTATTGGAATAGAAATGGTATTTAGAGTTCTAGCCACAATGTCCAGCTTTAATTAAAAAAAACTAGGAAGCCTCCACCGCCAAAGGCACACAGACAGCAAGAAAAAACAACCCATTTTGGGGTTGCAAAGCAACTAATAGTCTGGACTCAAATAATATAGTTGTTAGGACTGTGATATAGAGACTTAAAAATAGTTGATTAATATGTTTGATAATCTAATGAAAAAGTGGATCATGTGTGTGCAGAGATAGAAAATTTTATCAAAAAGATGAAAACTACAAGAAAGGGTTTAACAGAAATGTCATAATTTAAAAACAAAACAAAACCATGTTAGTGGAAATGAAATAAAGGATGTCTTTGACAGGCTCATTAGCAGATTTGACAGGCTCATTAGTAGATTTGACATAGCTGAGAAAAGAATCAGTGAAGCTGAAGATAGGGCCACATAAATTATCCAAGTTGAAACACAAAGAGAAAAATAAAAGATGAGGGAAAGAAAGACATAGAGAGAGAAAGAAAAAGAGAGAGAGAAACAGAGTGAGAGAACAACTGAGACCGAGACCGATAGAACAATAACATTTTTTGTTAATATGATTATAACTGGAGTCCCAGAAAGAGAAGAAAGATGGAGAGAAGAAATACTTGGAAAGATAGTAGCCATGAATTTTCCAAAAATAACAAAATACATCTAAGCAACAGACCAAAGAAACTCAGAGAATCCCAAGCAGGGTAATTTTCAAGAAAACACATCTAGATATATTATAATCACACTTCTCAAAAACAAGTAGAAATAGAAAGTCAGACGCAGTCAGACAAAACAAGGACACAAAACATACAGAAAAATAAAGATAAGAATTACAACCAACCTCTCAACAAAAACTATGCAAACCATAAGTCAATGGAGTGATGTTTTTAAAGTACTGAAAAAAACACAGCTGCTAATCCAGAGCTCTATATCCAGTGTAAATATTTTTTTTGTCAAAAATAAAGGTGAAATGAAGACTTCTTCAGAAAAACCAAGTAGAGAGAATTTATTACCCAAAGACCTGTACCACATGGAATGTTAGAGTTCTTCAAGCAGAAGGAACATGATACCCAACAGAAACCAGTATCTATAGAAAGAAAAGCTAAGCTCCATAAATAGTAAAAATGAGGAAAAGAGTCAATAATGCCTAAATATCAAGCCCTTACGCTTGACCTTTGGGTGTGTTCTACTGTATAGATCTTGTCAGATATCCAGCCAAGACAAGTAATATAAAAGAAGGATGCATGACCCCAGGAACATATTAAGCATTCAAAGCTTCCAATTATTTAAGCCTTTCCCTGGATTACAGAAGACCACAGAAAATCTAGACCATGCACATCAAACTGAGTCTCCTTGGAAAAGTCCTTTCTATCAAAAATGTTTTATCTCACCCCCAAAAGTGTTTGTTTTTGTTTGAAAAATTACTATCAGTATTCAGACTCAGGGCCATAATGGTTGTCTCTCATTTTCAGTAATAAATTATTACAATCAAAGGGGCTTTTAAAATTTTCCACCTGAGAAAATTGAGGCCTGTGAATGTAAAGAATTGTGGAGAAGCTGAAACAGCACAGGTTTGGAGCCAGCAGAACTTGATTTCCAACACTGACTTTATGATCTTTGACCTTCCACATGTTATTTAACTACTATGACTTGTTAGCTGTCTTATCTGTAAAAAGAGCAATACGTAAAATACATTCCCAATAAAAGAGCTTGGATAATTATAAAAGGTGCTCAATAAAATATATTATGATAAAACTGACAATGAAAATATTTTTATGGCTCTGTGATCTATCTTTTTTAGCAATGTAACCTGGGAATTTCACTTAATCACTGTGTTTCTGAAAATAACAACTCTTTATGAGGTTATTGTGAGGTTAAGTGAGTTAATGATTATGTTTAAAACAGTATTTCACAAAGTAGTAAGTGCCTTTTGTTATTATTATTACTTCGGGAATACAAATTTTAGAGGCAATCTGAATTACAGATTTTGTGGATTGAAAATTTGCAAACTGGAAATATGCTGTGACAATATGTCAACAGCTTAAGGACCTTAGACGCTCTTTTGATAACTTTCTTTAGTAGCCCTACTATCTTTTATGCTGATCTTAGGAAGGTTCATTTTACTGATAAACCTTACAACCCATATTTTAAACTATGACAAAAGGATTGTGAACAGAGAATTGTCTGCCTCTAAGTACAAAAGAAGAAAGACAGAACTTGAACATCAGAATGATATAAGCATGAGACAATAGTTCCTTGAAAATGAAAATACTTACAAATGAATAGACAATATAATGTTTGGCTAAATGAAAGTAAACAAAGTAATTAAGCACACTCACACCACACACAAGAAAATGTGGAAAAGGAAAGGGAAAAGAAATATCATTAGAGGAAAATGGGTACCTTGACCTCTCATTCATTTTTAAATGTTCTTATCCTAACATAAACAAAACACAAAAGAAAGAGAGGGGAAAAAAATACTTTTGAAAACCTTGTGGCCAAACCAATTTTAATCTCTATTTTCAGTAGGCTTAATTTAAAACTCAACCACACTGTAGAGAATGGTTAAAACCTAAAGGAAACCCTGTAATTTCAAAACTTAAATGGAAACAAACACCCACCAATGAGTGAGTGTCTCATTTGGCAAAAACATTTAGTGCAGATTACCAAAATACCCACTCGACATTTCAGGGCAATATTACCTTTTGAAACTGAAATGTCTCTATACATGAGCTGTGACGTTGTGTTTCATAGGCAGTAAGGTGATTCATAGTAGACATGCCTAGGATCCACGGACCATGCTAGACAAACATCACCATCGTTCTCCCAGTGCCGTGAGATGTGCACCAGCACTAGAATGACACCCGAAACAGTCACTCGCACCCACGGGCTCTACCTGGAAAAAGTCAAGGGGGCTAGTCCTCAAGAGCCCAGGCTAGGGACAGGCACAGTGGTGGGTCATCCCTATAATCCCAGCACTTTGGGAGGCCAAGGCAGAAGGATCCTTTGAGGCCAGGAGTTTGAAATCAGCCTAGGCAACATCACAGGACCCTGTTTCTACAAAAAATAAATAAAGTAGCCAAGCATGGTGGTACGTACCTGTAGTCCCAGCTAGTCGGGAGGCTGAGGTGGGAGAATCACTTGAGCCCAGGAGTTCAAGACTGCAGTGAACTATGTTTGTACCACTGCACTCCAGCCTGGGCAACAGAGCAAGACTCTATCTCTACAACAAACAAATAAAAAAAGCCCAAGTTAGCTGTAATATCTGGGTTTACATTTAACTCCTTCATGCATGCTGGCTAATCTTGGGCAAGGTATTTAAACTCTGTGTGCCTGTGGTTTCCCTACCTTTAAAATAGTGATGATGAAGACAATGATGCCGGGATGCAGTGGCTCACGCCTGTAATGCCAGCACTTTGGGAGGCTAAGGTGGGTGGATCACCTGAGGTCAGGAGCTCAAGACCAGCCTGGCCAACATGGCAAAACCCAGTCTCTACTGAAAATACAAAAATTAGCCGGGCATAGTGGCAGGCTCCCGTAATTCCAACTCTGAGGCAGGAGAATCACTTGAACCCGGGAGGCCGAGGTTGCAGTGAACCAAAATCATGCCACTGCACTGCAGCCTAGGCAGTAAGAGTGAAACGATGTCAATAAAAAGAAGAAAGAAAGAAAGAGAGAAAGAAGGAGAGAGAAGAGAGAGAGAAAGAGAGAAAGGAAAGAAAGAGAAAGAGAAAGAAAGGAAAGGAAAGGAAAGGAAGGAAGGAAGGAAGGAAGGAAGGAAGGAAGGAAGGAAGGAAG
>NC_045444.1:123116211-123193380 GCF_002776525.5 Piliocolobus tephrosceles | reverse complement strand
AAGGAAGGAAGGAAGGAAGGAAGGAAGGAAGGAAGGAAGGAAGGAAGGAAGGAAGGAAGGAGAGAAAGAAAGAAAAAAAAAGGAAGGAAGGAAGGTAGGAGACTATGATGATGATGATGGTGATGGTGATATGTACTTCAAGAGCTGAGGTGAAGATTACATGAGTTGATGTGTGTACATACTTAGAAGGATGCTTATGCATTCTGTATAAGTGTTCTTATTGTTATCAAAACATGTCTAAATATTAACATGAATTTGTTGTTTTAGGTGAGAATTTTCTGTCAGCACAGTAGTAGTAGGTGAGAGTCAAGCATTACTCTGTCTTGGATTAATCAGAAATTGGCTTTGGCTGGTCCTGCCTTCATATCTAATTTACAAATCTATTTCACACAAACATCATTAAAATGAAAACCCAAATCCTAACTCCACATAAAAATACACACTTCATACCTCAAAACCAAGTGTAGCAAAAGGAGTGTGTTCTCCTAACTGAAAATACTTTTATACATAGTCTACTCTTTCTTACTGTATGAACAAAATTGTGACGCTAATTAGGCCTTTTAATTCCAAATCCAAATTTATGAGGCAAACCTGGTGAATGTTTTACGAGACAAATGGTTACTATTGGAATAATTGATCTAGTCTTTCAGCATAAGAGCTTAATACGCATTATAAAATTTTTAGAAACTAAAGCAACCCCTGTACTTGCTAATCTTATTTATTAACTATCAAAATGGCTCCAGGCAATATAGCCATGTATACCAAATTAACAACAGGTGATTGCTAAATATATGACTTTCCCATTTTAGTGTTTCCCCCAATTGTCTAACACTTCTCTTAATTAAATATGCATTTGCTTAGATAGTGTATCCGTAATATATTTAAGTTGTTCATTGTGAAATGCCATAAATTAATTTTACTCAAAGTATTTTATGGCACCCCTTGCATGTACAACAGTTCCTTCCAAAAGGTGAAGGTTAGGTTTCTTAAGACACTTCTCATTAGAGAATTGTTGATTGTGGAGTTACAGATTCTAGGTAAAACATTGTGTTGGAAGAACTTTATTACTGCTGAACCAATGGAAGTCCTACAGATAGGGTTTTTTAAAATTATGATCACTAAAATAGAACCAAAACTACAGCACACTAAATAAGTAAATGAGTATTAATGGTGGAGATGTATTAAATTAGTAGCCACTGATATAGTTACATTGATTTCCATTTATCTTTGATACCAAGTTGTCCACCCAACATCATGACAATGATAGAAAAGAGGAAGGAGGAAGGGAGGGAGGGAGGTGGTCACTGTTGAAAACAGAAAGCCACCCTTGGACTTCTCCCCAGAAATCCACAAACCTGTCCTTAATTTTATTTCAAATGTTCAATTTGTACTTGTCTGTGGTGACCTCAGGGCCATCTGGTACGTTGGAAGGAAGTGAGCTTTCCTGAAGCTCTTTCTCCACACATCCGAAGGAAGTGGAAAGTGAACAATCTTTCTTTGAAGGGATTTTGTCCTCACAGGGATGCGGCAAACCACTGCAGTTTTGTCTGAAGTTCAAGCTTTATTCATGAAGGACATTGATTTGACTGCCTTCTCAGTAAGGTTTTAATAGTGACATTTTCTCCAAGTTTGGATGCAAATAAAAATGATTTGTTGATTCTTTGAACTCTCCAGGGTCCTCCTCAGGTAACCCCAAGCCTAGGTAGATTTTGTAAATGGAGGGAGAGTAACTAGCAAGATCAAAGTTAATTTTGACTGATTTTTGTCAGGCTGAAGAAATAGTTTCAATGCACTACAGCCTTCACATGTTCTCTGACCAAGTGTCTTCATTTAGGGACTGTCAGAGCACAAAGCTTTAGCAGATAGGTCATGCCAGTAGAGGAGAAATCTCTCCAACCTTCCTCCCCATCCACTGGCAAACAGAGCCATTAACAGCTGCTTTGAAAGCCGTGACATGCCAGGATCACCCTTGGTGACCACCAGTATGGCCAGGTTGAAAGCTGTGCTTGTGGCAACAGCTTGGAAACTTCAACTGTGGCAGGGGAAAGAGTGAGGGCCTGCCAAAGCCTGGCCAGGAGAGGAAGCCTTGGTTGCGATGACTCTGCAAGGGAGACAGGTGATGCCACATGGGAGGTTCTCGGTGAGGTACCTTCCAGACCTGAGTCAGCCTCCTGAGCCAGCAAGAACTCCGTTTTCAGTGCCCCCATGAAAATTCCTTTTAATTTTAATTTTTATTTATTTATTATTTTATTTTTTTGAGACAGAGTCTTGCTCAGTTGCCCAGGCTGGAGTGTACTGGCATGATCTCGGCTGACTGCAACCTCTGCCTCCCAGGTTCAAGTGATTCTCCTGCCTCAGCTGCTGGAGTATCTGGGATTACAGGTGTGCGCTGCCATGCTGGGCTAATTTTTGTATTTTTAGTAGGGATGGGGTTTCGCTGTGTTGGCCAGGCTGGCCTCGAACTCCCGAATGCAAGTGCTCCACCTGCCTCAGCCTCCCAAAGTACCGGGATTACAGGCCTGAGCCACCGTGCCCTGCCGAAAAATTCTCTACTCAGGGCTTTACTTATACCCTTCATGCTCAAAGCAGGTAGTGCCAACAGAAGTGAAGGCTGAACTAGCAATTTACATGAAGTATACATATGTTGCTTCTCTCATCCACTTTATAAAAATCTTAAACAAAGGCCAAATAGGCGAGGATTTAAATAGGTACATTTCACAATATTTGTGATTTCATAAATGCTCATCTTTATATACATTTGTATGAGGGAAGTGCTGGGAAGGGAAGTGCATGGTCCCTTTAAATGATACAGAAGGGCTGGGCAGGCGCAGTGGCTCACGCCTGTAATCCCAGCACTTTGGAAGACTGAGGCAGGCGGATCACCTGAGGTCAGGAGTTGGCCAGCCTGGCCAACATGGTGAAACCCCGTCTCTACTAAAAATACAAAAAGTATCTGGATGTGGTGGCTCATGCCTGTAACCCCAGCTACTCAGGAGGCTGAGGCAGGAGAATCGCTTGAACCTGGGAGGTGAAGGTTGCAGTGAGCTGAGATTGCACCCCTGCACTCCAGCCTGAGCAACAGAGCAAGACTCCATCACAAAAATAAAAATAAAAATAAATGAATAAATACATAAATGATACGGAAGTGGGGAAGGGAAGTGCTGGGTAGAGGAAGGAGTAGTCCCTGGCTAGGGCTCCACCCCCAGGCCTGTGCCCCCGGGCCTAGGTGAAGACTGGCGTTTTTGTTTTCCTATCCAAATGTTGCATTTCCCAAGACCACCCTGGCTGCCACACCCCCATCTTGTGCCTATAAAATCCTGAGACCCTCGCAGGCAGACACGCAAGTGACTGCAGGTCGTGAGGAGCACATCAGCAGAACACACCGGTGGCTGGAAGTCAAGAGCACACCGACAGGCACCAGCAGAATGACACAGTTTGGCTGGGGCAGTCAGAGAAGGGATGGGCCACCAAGTGGCCTGACTCCAGGAGAAAACCATCTCCCTTCTGGCTCCCCCATCTGCTGAGAGCTACTGCCACTCCATAAAACCTTGCACTCATTCTCCAAGCCCACGTGTGATCCAGTTCTTCCAGTACACCAAGGCAAGAACCCCAGGATACAGAAAGCCTCTGTCCTTGCAATAAGGCAGGGGTCTAATTGAGCTGACTAACACAAGCCCCATGTGGATGGCTAAACTAAAAAGCACCCTGTAACATACGCCCACTGGGGCTGTAAACATTCACCCCTAGTCACTGCCGTGGGGTCGGAGCACCATAGCCTGCCCGTCTGTATGCTCCCCTAGAGGTCTGAGCAGCGAGGCACTGACGCAGCGATCACACCGCCATCACACGCCCTGTGAGGCGGATGAGGAAACCTTTTCTGTTTCACAATCATAGCAACAGAAAGAAAGCCCTTATTTGGGCTGCTCTCCACCACTTGGAGGTGTCTTGAACGCTCTTCCCACTTTGACTTCTTTCCTCTGTGCCCTTTTCTCTAATTCATAAGCACTGATCAGCTAATAAGCTATCCCTCTCAAGCAACATATTCTATTTCCACTAGACTTTTCTGAAGCCATTATTTCTTAATCCAAAGTCGTAACTGGAAACGTCAGCTATCTCCTGAAGTGTGTTGTTTTCAGTATGATGTGCATTTTGGTTAGCCTGGCCATTCAGTCTCTGCAATTCATTGGAACATTGCTTGTCTCAACCACCTAAGCTGGCCAGAATAATTGTACGTCTCTAGGGAGAAGGTAGCTCCCTATCTTTTCCCACCGTCTTCTAGGAGAGTTCGGAGGAGAACATATGTCTTATTTATCACAAGGCTACTAACCTTGTAAGTAGCCAACACTTTGTGCAGAAAACACCCCAGATGTTTCCAAGTGGATCTTGGGAAGTGAGCATTTAGGAGGCTCCGTTTGATCCATGAACACTCGTGATACTTTGACTTTCTCTGACCCTATAAATAATACAGCTGTGGTAGATAAGCCGAGCAACCCTGGGAAAAGCTCTCGAGGTCTTCATGGGAGCTCTGAAAGGACATAGGGCAGCACAACTTCCTTTCCTACAGCCATTGTGCTCCCGGGGCTCTCCCGTTGATATCTGCCACTATAAACAAGTTGAGTTTCCTGGAAAAAATGTCAAGTTCCCTATAGAAGAGGTCTGGAGCAGGGTTCTTCATTGTGTTATCTTTCTATGTACTGTTTGGTTTCTCTTCTAGGATAACAGAACTCCAAGAGGAAAGGACAGTGAGAGACCATGACTAAAGAATTACTCTGTGAACAACTCAGGAGGACCAGCTATGATTTCACTCTCATTCAAAAAAGAGAAATAATGTTTATTTCAGCTGCTACCCATAAAATGTTTTTGAATGTGTGTACAATGTTCATGCTGCAATGGCTGCTCTGCCATGAAAGAGGTGTTGACACCTCGTGGGTGGCTTTTCACAATCCCCTTGGGCAGAGATTGGGGGATTGACGGCCCCGTCCCCTCATTTTCCACACTGAGGGGCAGTTGGGATATATGTAAAAGCTCTTTCTCTAGTTAGGACCTGTTGCTATAAATCTAGCATCAAGAGTATCACTATTTTCTAAACACTTTGCCAGACAGCCTTCAGAGTATAATTTTCTGAAGTTTATAAAGCATAACTCATACGCATACCTAGTGAGCATGTTCTGAAGGTATATTTAACTCCTGCATGAGGGAACAGGCAGGATGAAAGCAGGTTCTAAGGAAGAGACTAGCATACATGATCAATGGGAAAAATGATAAGTAGGCTTGAAACCACCTTGGCAAAAATTATAATCGAGGAGATTAAGACAGTGAAGGAGATCAGACCTAGCCAACCCCATCTTGCTTCTAACCTTTAAGCTGTCCTTGTTCATTCCTGGGTGTAGGCTGAACTAACTTTGGGAAGGAATTCGTTCATGGTTTAACTATGAAACAAAAAAATCGATAATAGCCCTTTCCTGAAAAGACCCCCGTCTTGCCTGGGAACTAGTCTGCCTTTGCAGGACTAACAAATTAACTACAAGATTAGAAATTACAGTTTAGGGGTCCTGCAGCCTCTGGCTCCAAGAGTCTGAACATCCCCACATTGCTCCTGTGGATAACATCACTATTGTAAAACCTAGTATCAGTGCTTGAGATATTTTGCAGACTCTGCACTTGATGGATCAGCTGACACCACCCAGACCCCAGACCCGTAATCTGGGTCAACCAGTTCTGCCATCACACTCAGGAACAGAAGACAGCAAGAAACACTCGCTTTGACCCTCTATGATTCCATCTTTATCCTGACCAATCAGCACTCCCCACTTTCCAAGTCCCTACCTGCCAAATAATCTTTAAAAACTCTGATCCCCGAATGCTCAGGGATTCCGATTTGAGTAATAACACAACTCTGGTCTCCTGCACAGCCAGCTGTGTGTGAATTACTCTTTCTCCATTGCAATTCCCCTGTCTTGGTAAATTGGCTCTGTCAAGGCAGCGGGCAAGGTGGACCCATGGGGCAGTTACAAGACGGCAAAGTTAGAAACAAAACTGGCAATGCCCCATGGGTCAAAAATAATGAATTAATTCATAACATTGGGCTTCATTAAGTTTTCTACTGGACAGAAACAATTTGCAACGTATCCTTCCTCTACATTGTTCACCACGTCAATTGTAAGCATTAAATAAAAATTTAAAATAATTATTTTAGAGCTTCAGGTGCACCTTACATGGGCTTGTTAGATTGTTAGACACTGCTTAGTGTGACATTGAAAGAGGGCACAATAATTTTTTTGCCTTATTTCTAAGTTGTGGATATCCTTTTCTTAACACTTCTTTTCTGTGATTCTGTACAAGACAATTGTTGATGAAATGGGATTTTCTGGATGGGAAGTCCGTGTACTTTACTGAAACCTCTTTCTACAGTTCTCAGTCTTTCAAGTGGGATTCTGTGAGCTGACTCATGACAGCTGAGCATCACTGGAGATTGACTTCAATGGTCCTCAATGTGCAGCACATAAATAGCAATTTCTACCATCCCTCGATAGCATTTGTGGGGCCTTTTATATGGAGTATATAAAAGTATTTGCAGGTCTTGGTTTATTTGTCCCCACGTGACATACCTATAGAACAGGTATTTTCATCCCAGCTACTTATTATAAATATTTAATAAGTAGGCTAATGGTTTGGAATTCTATTTCTCTATTTGCATGGGTCAAATAATAGACCAAATTCTTTCACAAGGAGGAGATGTTAACATACCAAAAGAAACTGAAACAAGAGCATTGAACTCACGGCGCCCTTCAGAAACACCTGCCAACAATGGGGCAGAGTGTCCAGCTGCCTGGCCAGTGTGTGCAGGGGCGGGGCCCTTCCTATTCACAATGGCTTTGCCCGGCAGTTAAAATGCAAATGGAAGGCAGACTGAGAGTGCATCAACCTCTCACATCTCAGAGTCTAAAAGGCCTCCTTTCAGTGCCTTCTGTTCAAATTGCAAATGCTCTTCCTTTATCCTTCGAGGCCTGGGAGACAGTTCTGAATAATTCTTCCCCAACAAATTGGCTTTCCTCTTCCCAGCGATGAAAGCCCTTATCGGTTTTAAAAGTGCAAAGGACAAATTTTATTCAAGGGTCTTAAGGCAGATGAAGGTTCACAGACACTACAAGGGCGGTTCCAGAGCCTCCACGTACAACCGTGTCCTTATAACGACTGGTCCTTGTAAGAGGTCAGCAACACTATCCTGTTTTCCTGTACAGGCCTGGGATTCCCCTTAATTTCTTTGCATCAGCTTCGTCAGCACAATTACCCAGAGTTCCCAAGAATTGGGACATTTCCAAGAAATTGCCCAGTGGGTCAGAGGAGTGCTGTCAAATGAGATGGACCATCTTAAAATCAAAACGTGGGTGGTTTCTGCTCATTGCTGAGTGTTTCACTTCCATTCTGGAGTCGAAGAACAACACTCCAGGAGACACAACGTCAAGGGCCCCCGCCACTCTTCATCATTGCCCAAGTCGTAAGAATCATCCCCCAAATCCCTTCTGTTTCTCCAAAGTGGGGTAACCCAGGGCTGGGTAAGCCTGTTAGGGCAGGTCATGGTGGCACGTACAGAGGAGGAACTCAGACAGACAGTGACAGGGGACCAGCAGCACTGTGTGCTCATCACCACCCTCAGGAATTCAAGGGCCCTGTCCTGGTACCTGGGTCACCTTCTGAGATAAGTGCTACTGAGGTTCATGGCCAAGACCCTTCCAGGAAATTCCGAAAGCGGTTGGCTTCCATGGAAAAGTAGTTTGACTCAGAAGGCGTTTCTTCAGCAAGGTGGAAGCTGACAGCATGTTTCTTTGCCCTGGGCACTGGAATGAAACTCCTAAGAGACCCTGTTCTTTTCTGATGACTGCTTCTTTGGAAATGGTGCAGCTTGGATTTTCAGGGCAAGAAACTCATGTTTTCTTGGCTTGCTGAACTGAACAACAAAAGAAACAGACATGGGGACCTGTCTGCAGCCTAAAGTTGGTTGTCAGAAGAAAGAAGAGAAAAGTCCTTCTTCAATTTTTAACCATCCAACTGATCTCAAGTGTCCAGCCCTTCCCTAGGCAGGAGAGATCACAAAGATTTTATTACTTGTGCTCTCAGGGTAATGAGACTTTGGTCCTGCTCACCCACTGCCTCCTGTGGTCACGTCAAGGCCCCACCTCTTCTGCTCCTCACCTACCACTCTCTCGGCTGCAGTCCTGCCCTGGGTAAGAGGAGTCGTATGGGATGGGCCACTGTCTTGTTTTGCACTGTGCACACACCTGGCCAAGGTGGTGGTCTGCTTTCTGCTCAGGGTCTCATGAGTGGTCCATGAACTCATACCCATCAATCTCCAGCCTCAAGACTCAAACAAGCCCCTCAGGTTGGCAGAGATTGGGGGACTGACCTCATGTCATCCCCCCCGTTTTCCACATTACCGCCAGTTAAGAATTTCAGCCCCCATGATCAGATGGGTGAGAAATAACCCATCTTCATTTTCTTCAAATTAGCCTGACTCTGACTCCATAGGTCCCACCCACCAGGCAGGAGAGGACTGAACCTCACAGCTACTGGCCCTTCCCCATCTTCCGAGGCTTCCTCTTCCACCTCAGGACCTCAGGAGAAGGGCCTCGGACATTCCAGCACTGTGTGTGTGGTCTGCCAGCTTTCTGCCCTATGCTCCCGTGGAGCTGGGAGTCTTGGACAAGACAGACTATCCGATGCCGGGGCCTCAGCCTTTTAAATGTACTCATGGGCCCTGAGGAGGTCTGGCCTCCTCCTGGGGATGCAGACAGGGAGTGACATGCATGTCACCCCTGCCCACAGGCTCCGTGAACCTCAGATCTGTTCTCAATCTAAGAAACACAATTCCACTTCCCCTTCACCTCTCTCACTCTGGGACACTTTGCACCACCTTTACAACGGGCTTAAAGGAGTGGAGGAAAAATTGTCTTCAGACAACGTTAAACAGTTTTAAAACAGAAAATTTACTTACAGGGACTTCCTAGATGTTAGAAGAAATCACCAGGTAGCTCCAGGTAGCTCGGAAGTAGGAAGAGCCCACCTCTTCTTGGAATGAGGAAGAACACACATGAACTCTCATCTCATAAAATCCGATAGTCAACTGCAACATGGCTTATATGAGTGAAAAGATCCCAGAATGAGACCACCTGCGTGAGCCTGTGCCTGGTGGTCTCAGAGCATCCCGCCTCCCCCCACCATCCATCCCTGCTCTGCCCTGTATCATGGGGATCTGGCCTGTGCAGGTTATGAGCCCTGGGTTCCTGTGTCTCTGGCTTCTGACTGGGTTGGACCAATGGGAAGCCTGGAGGGACACGGGTGTGTACAGGAGTCTGGGTGGGCTTCTTGCCTCTCTTTGTTGGGCTGTCTTGCCTGGAGGCTCTTTCCCTCTACAAGCCAGCTCCTGCCACAGAGACCCAGCCTGGTTCTAGCTTCCCTTCAGTAAGTCTGATTCCTGGGCTCTGACAACTGCCTCCTTCCTTGTGCATCCGAGAGCTGGTAGCCACTTCCTGATGCTGTGGACACCAGGGTTGCCTCAGTATCCCTTGTCTGACTTTTTGGCTCTTCTACCATCTACAAAGTCCCTGTGATTAAATTTTCTATCTAATAAAACTTAGGATGACTGTTTATCCTCACTGGGTCCTGACTTAGCCACTAACTACTGTGTGAATGTGGTCAAGCTTCTTTCTCCTGCTATGCCCAGTTTCCTCATCTGGAAAGCAGGATAGTAATGGGTTCTTCCTTAGAGAACTCACCCCAGAGTGAGTTAAAAAAGATAATCTTCAGAACTTGTTACTTGGAACTCACACAGTAAGTGGTGGTTTTTGGAGTCTGTGCCAGAGGGTCCTGAGGTGTGGGCTGAGGGTGATCTTTGGTGGTGCCTGTTCACTGGATTCAACAACTGCCAATCACAGAGTGAGGAAGTTGTTCACTTTCCCGGTGGTTTTGTTTTTTCTGTCTCTCTTCTTCTGGATACAGTGAAAGCTGTAGTCTGTTCCTAGTATGTCTTTAGAACTTGGAGTTTCCATGACCAAGGGAGAAAGAGCAGGTCTCAGACTGAGGAAGCAGAACATAACAGCATCGTTCTGTTTACATGGAATTTGCTTTTACAGCCAACTTCTACTGATGGCAAATGATAGTGTTCCACTTCTGGAGGTGATAAAAAGTTCTTTTAATAATGATTTCATGTAAGTTTTTTTAAAACAAAACAAAACAAAAAAGATCGACTTGGAAAAACAGAAGTAAAAGAGTGCAGGTGGGAGGAGCTTAATGACCTGAGCTTGGAAGGCCTTTCCTGCAGACGTGCTCTGGGGCTATTGGGTTGAATCAGGACACGGAAGAAAAAAGACGGTTTCTGCCTTCAAGGAGTGCGTGGTTCTCGGCCAAGTTCAACAGGAATAGTATGACAGAACATAATTAAATAGCAAGTAATTTGTTACAGATGCAAATTCTGCAAAAGTTCAAAGACGCATGGGCCAACGGGGTCGGGAGAAGGCAGAATGGAGGAGGCGACTTAACGGGAGGGATTCTCGGTGGTGAACACAGGTGCAGAGAAACGGGGACCTGGGTTAGGGGAGTGAAGGAGAGCGAGTGTGACAGTGTGGCAAAAATGGGTTTTGAGTTTCTGGGGGAGAGATCCAGGTCGGTGTCAGGGGTGCTGGGGGGTTCTGGGAAGGAAAACGATGACAAGTTGAGGGTAGGAAACGTGGGGTTCTGCATCATTAAGCCTCGGTTTCACGGGAGGCTGTAGTCCTTGCAGAATCGTTTTTGGCTGCGGTGTGCAGTTGACATCTGCGGCTGAACCACTGCAGAAGGAGGACAGGCAGATGCTGTCCCTGGTATAACCCTGTTCCTCCAGAGAGAGAGACAGGGAAGGGGCCAGGTAAGCAGGGCCAGGGGACAGCAGCGCCATCAGGGCACTCGTGGGTTAAAGCCTCATCCGGGGACACAGTGAGGAGCTGACCCGGGAAGGAAGAGGCTACAGAGTTCTTATCAGACCACACACACACACACACACACACACACACACACCAGAGATCCAACTCTTCCTACAGTTTCTCACCAGGAAAGGAGGTCATGGCTGGGTTGAAGAAAGTGAGGCAGGAGTGTTTCTCTTTCAAGGAAGATTTGTGTGGAGGGGTCTCTCCCAAGGGTGCCCATGTCAGGCAAATGGTTCTCTCTGTGGGATCCCCAAACCATCTGATCTCCTTTCTGCAGGAGCCTTGCTCTTCCTCATGGAGACACATTTGCATCTAGAGGGAAAATTGTGAGTAAAAGAGATGACTACAAAATGCACATGTGGATTCCACTGTGGAAAAGTGGGGAGCCGGGGGCCGGGCACAGCATCCTAAATGAAGGTGTGTCACAGGACTGTCGCATGCTCAGGCTGCCCTCAACAGAGAAATGGGTGAAGGAGAGCATTTCTCTTTCCACAACTAACAATATTCCTATCTTAACAAGAACTGGTTTTTGTTTGTTTGTTTGTTTTGTTTTGTTTTGTTTGTTTTTTTTGAGACGGAATCTCACTGCAACACCCAGGCTGGAGTGCAAAGGTGCGATCTCGGCTCACTGCAACCTCCACTTCACTTCACAGGTTCAAGTGATTCTCCTGCCTCAGCCTCCCAAGTAGCTGGGATTACAGGTGTGCACCACCACACCAGGCTAATTTTTATATTTTTAGTAGAGACAGGGTTTCACCATATTGACCAGACTGGTTTTGAACTCCTGATCTCAATGATCTGCCCACCTCAGCCTCCCAAAATCCTGGAATTACAGGCGTGAGCCACCGTGCCCTGCCTGTTTCCCTTTTCAGTTTTAGATTTGGTAGTCAGGATTTTATATTTTGCTGCAAATGATATGAGAAAATTCAAAGAATCACATAAAATCATGCTCTCCCCTGCCTGCTGTCACTTGCCATCTATCAGTGGCACCGATCTTCAGCGGTGGCCATAACTAAATAGCCCATGCTCCTCCGTGGGGCCGCACACGTGCAATGCAGTTGCAATGTGTAACGCGAATATGCAACATTTACAGAACAAATTTTCCTCTTTTCCAGAAATTATAAACATTGAAAGGAATGCTGGGGCCTCCAAAATCTGCAATTACATTTCTCGTAAATGGCAACTCATTGTCATCCTGCAGACATGGATTAAACCACAGGATGGGGTCTGAACCACGAACACTTGCAGGTTAACAGCAACAACATCCATCCCCACAGAATCACCCCCATCGTAGTGAGCAATGAGCAAAAACATGGCTCAGAAACCGTTTCCCCAGATGTTCAATAAAGGACATTTAAATGAGACATTTACCATCTGGTTAATAACACAGCATTGAGTGGGACTTGGTAACAATATCCCAATACGTAAGCTCTTAAAATCAGTTCTTTTCCCTGAGCATAAAACTGCTTCTCCATCTGCCGTATGAAAACAGGCGATAAATAAATGTTTGTTCAACCTCATCCTTGTCAAAGTCGTCGTTCTTTGTTGGTGGGGGGAATATATATATATATGTATATGTGTGTGTGTGTATATATATATATATATATATATAAACTGTCTCCACTGTGGGTTAAACAAAACTATCTGCAACATGTGCTATGTTCGGCCTTTGCCACAGCACATGGGAGACAGGAACTCAGAGCTGCCAACAAATCCCCACCTTGTTAATTTTATCAGAGCCACAGATAATCTGAAAACGGGAAAGATGCTATAATGGTTCTGTTGTGGATCCATCTTGCAGCCGGTTTGACCAGCATCTACTCAGCCAGAGGGCAGGAGAGGGCAGGGCTTGAGATATCTCTAAATTCCTCTTTTCCTTTGCTTTCTAAGTCCTCATCCTGCTGGGCTTGCAGCCTGCCTTGGGGTCCCTTCAGCCTCCCCCCATTCCACCCTGTAGACCAAGTGGTGCTGAGCCTTCCACTATGGGCTGTGGTCACTCTGGGGCCACTACACATCCAAGGTCTACAACCTCGAGAGGGTCCTCAACACGGCTCATCCACCCTTCCCGCTCCACACAGGCCCTTGCACCAGTGGCCCAGAGTGGACGAGCAAGGTGATATGGAATGTGCATGTGAAGTGCTGTGAGCAGAGCCCAGCACCCAGCATGCAAACCAGGGGTGAGGAGGCGGGAGGGGACTCCTGCAGTCACCCTGAGATGACAGGAGCGAACAGGATCGTTTTGGGCAAACAGGGCCTGTGGTCACTCCCTGTGTAAGCACTAGCTATTATTGCGATTACTCGTCTCCCTCAAATCTCCTGCCCATGCCTGCCCCATCCTGCCGTACATTGAGCATGGACTCCTCCTCCTGGGGGAATCAGAAGCCGAGACTGGAGGGGCCCCACAGCTGCCTGCGGCCACCCGCACTACCTACTCCCTGTGTGAAGCGTTCCTCCTCCCCCGATGCCCTGCTCTGCTCTCCAGCTGCCACCAGCACCCCATGCAGGTCCCCGCAGCCTTGTCTAGGGTGGGATTGGGAGATGGACGGGCACAGGGCCACTCACAGGATGGGAGCCTTGGGCTGTGACCAAGCTTCTGCCAGTGTCTGCTCCCTAAACGGCACAGGGAGGACACGGGTGAGATCTGCCAGGTGGAGGGAGGGTTCAAGTATCTGGAGGAGTGCGTGGCTTCAGTGAATGCTCAATGAACACGAGCTGCCAGCAGCACCATCTCCTCCCTGGAAGCGTCTCTGGGTTCTGACTCGTCCCCCACGTCCCTGGCTCAGGGTATTTTATTTCCTCCTCTCCACTGCTCTATGCTGTAAGTACTGCTAATTATCTAAGAAACGGTGCAGAGTAAGCTCCTCCACTCCTAACTCTGGGCTTGGTGCTCGGGATATAACCGGGGCCGAATCGTCCACAATTCCTGATCTTGGGGGCGTCCATGTGGCAAAGGAACAGACGGGAACTGGGTGGGCATCTAATCTCATGAGGGCAAGAGGGGACGTGTGGGACACTGGGTCCAGAGAGAGCTTCCAAGGGGGAGGTGATCAACTGCAAGGCAAGGAGAAGAAGCAAAACCTTTCCAGGAGGATTCAGCAGCAAATGCACAGAAGCCGGGATGGGAAGGATCCCTGCCCACTCAGGGGGAAGGGAAGGATAGAGAGGCAAAGGCTGAGTGAGCCCGTGGGAGCAGGGGAAAGCAGGCCTCTGTGTCTTCAGCGGAGGCTCCGACAGCTGCAGAATGTCTGGAAGTGGACACAGAGGAGCCCCGAGGCCCACCGCAGTGCACTGTGCTGAGTCATGCTGGAGAGGTGGCTGAAGGGCAGCTGCTGTGTGGCTGGAAGGAAGGCGGCCACACTTCTTGGCTGGACTGGCCAGTCTTGGACAAAAGCACCAGAGCCATGGCTATGATGGACCTTGGTCATCCGGAGCCAACCTTAGGAAGTGGGGGAACACGAGAATGCGTGGCCAGGCTCCATTTCTCACCAACTCCAGGGCTCCAAGAGCTTGATCCGACCTAGAAAAATAAAGGCCATGGCATGTCTTACTCCCGTGTCGCGGCACACACTCTGACCCAGCTCTGCTCCTCTCACCCAATGTTGGTGGTCACCTGTGGTCACTCCACCCCATCCCTGGGTTTCTGCCTCCTCCTGGTGTCTCCGCGAATCCTGCAATCCTATGAGGCCACCTCCAGTTCACCTCTTTTACAAAATCTTCTCAGCCTCTACAGCCACACTGGCTTCTCTAGTCCTTGAGACTGTGGTTCACACCATGTTAACATTAATCCCAAAACACACCATCTCCATGTCCAGGTATCCAACACGTGTGTTCTCATTTCTCCTGAGAAAGTAACCACAGACGGGGCCTCAGACAGTGTAGGAACTCAAAAAATGTGGGTCTGATTTTCAGAGGCCCCAGTGTAACGACGCACTGTATACTTTCATGGACAGAAGAGAACCGTCTGCAAAACACTGATAATTCTCTTAAACTGCATTCATTCATCACACTCTCATTCATTTATTCATTCCACATGTATGTTTTATGCATCTATTATGCTCCAGTCATCACATGCAGGATGTTTTTGATAAGAAGATGACTTTTAAACTGAAAAGAAGTATTACGGATGTTTTGGGGTTTTTTTTAAGTGGATGGTATTTTGAAACACTGTCCTGTATATCTAATTTCTTAGTACCCTCAGACACTACATCTAAGCCAGCCGAAGTGCTGCGACTGACCAGCATGGCACAGAACATGGCATGATGTGGGCTGCACAGTTGCCAGCTTGCCGTGAAGCAGCTCCCACCGGGCTGCTCACTTCAGAGCTTTGAGGATATTTTGTTTGCTTGTTTTGGGATGGAATCTCACTCTGTTGCCCAGGCTGGAGTGCAGTGGTACAGTCTCGGCTCACCGCAACCTCCGGCCTCCCAGGTTCAAGCAATTCTCCTCCTTCAGTCTCCCGAGTAGCTGGGATTACAGGCTCCCATCATTATGCCAAGCTAATGTTTGTATTTTTAGTAAAGACGAGGTTTCACCATGTTGGTCAGGCCAGTCTCGAACTCCTGACCTCAGGTGATCCACCCGGCTCAGCTTCCCAAAATGCTGGGATGACAGGAGTGAGCCGCCGCGCCCAGCCAGAGCTTTGAGGATGTCAAGGGAGGAATCAGGGAAGTCAGGCCCAGAGTTATCTCCATTCTAAAAAGGAAACAGCAGGATTCAGTAAAACCTTAGGAAGTCCTTACAATAAACAAGCTCCATCCTAATCTTCAAATACAAATCCCCTTCTGAATAAAATATTTCTTCCCCTTGTCTCCCCGCCCCACCTCTCTGTGGTCTTCCTAAATAATTTCCCTCCTCCACATTCTATGTGAGCATAAAACACCCCTGCTGGCCGCAGGCTTCCCCATCATGCATGCACCTCCCCACTGGCCTCATGTAAATATTTGATATTCTTTGTTTAAGATCTGCCAATCCTGTATCCTACAGTCATTCAGAGCATGTTCTGATTAATATAGAGTTTGTCAATAGTGCCTGTGGCAAAGGGTAACTTTGGGTCCTAAAAGATCCAGCCCCTTTCATACACTTAACTTTTATTTTGCCTGTAATAGATGTTTACTATAGAAAATACAAAAACTGTAGATAAGCAAAGGAAACTATTATCTACAATTCAATAGTCTAGAGCATTGTATTATCTACAATACAATAGTCTAGAGCAAATCACTGTTAGGGAAACTCTGGAAGACTATTCAACAGAATGCAGCTGTCCAAAATGCAGTTTTTTTGTTTTTGTTTCTGTTTTGATTTGGTTTGTTTTTTGAGACGGAGTCTCACTCTGTCACCCAGGCTGGAGTGCAGTGGCATGATCTTGGCTCACTGCAACCTCTGCCTCCTGGGTTCAGGCAACTCTCCTGCCTCAGCCTCCTGAGTCGCTGGGACTGCAAGTGTGCGCTGCAATGCCCAGCTAATTTTTGTATTTTTAGTAGAGATGAGATTTCGCCATGTTAGCCAGGCTGGTCTTGAACTCCTGACCTCAGGTGATCCACTGGCCTCAGCCTCCCAAAGTGCTGGAATTACAGGCATGAGCCACTGCACCCAGATACAAAATGCAGTTCTTACAAAGGATGATGTCAGCTCATGCCAGCTCATTACTACTTAGCGTACACGCTCCTCTTGAGTCATAATCCTCTCACAAAATTTTTGTTCATATTTGCTGAATCCTTGGAGTAAAGGTCTAAAAGGAGGAACTCTGGGCCCCGATGTATGCTACTTTAAATGGATTTTGCTACAAATTGTCAAATCGCCCTCCAGGACTTTATTCCAATTAACACCTTTGTCAGCTGTGAGCCTTCTGATTTCCTTCTATTTGCCTCACACTCAGCTCATCCGTGGCCTTTCCAGGCAGTAAGAAATGATACCTTATTGTTTTCATTTTCCCTCTTTTTTGTTAAATGCCAGTTTATGTCTGGAGAAGACTTTTCTAAGGCAAATTCGTGTAAAGAAGGGATCAGGTGAACAATTGATAGAAATGGCAGCGGTTCTTTCCTGAGTTTAGGAACACACATGACAGATCGCTTGCCGTATTCCAGGCAAGACCGTCTCCTTGCCCCCAAAACTTAGACATCAGTGTTGAGCTTAGACCAACAGACCAGGGCTGAGTGTTTTCTCTACAGGCATTTGCAAAGCCGTTTATTTCTGTTCCAAAATTGTGAATTGGAAAAGAACACCTTGGCCAGTTTGCTGACTGGAGCAGTCTTGATGGGGTGCCCACTCTGTTCCGCGAACTTTTCTTTTTTCTTTTTTTGAGACAGAGTCTCGCACTGTGGCCCAGGCTGGAGTGCAGTGGCGGGATCTCAGCTCACTGCATGCTCCACCTCCTGGGTTCAAGCTATTCTCCCGCCTCAGCCTCCCTTGTAGCTGGGACTACAGGCACCTGCCACCACGCCTAGCTAATTTTTATATTTTTAGTGGAGATGGGGTTTCACCATGTTGGCCAGGATGGTCTCAATCTCTTGACCTCGTGATCTGCCCACCTCGGCCTCCCAAAGTGCTGGGATTACAGGCATGAGCCACTGTGCCTGGCCCCAGGGGCTTTTCTATCAACTTTACAATCTAATTGGGGTGGAAGGGTGAGAAGCAAGTAAGCAAATCAACAAAGAAGAAAATACAAACACCTAACAGTGAAAAGCACTGGGGTAGTTGGAACTCGGGATGTTTGTTTTCTTGTCAAACAAAGGGTGGTTGTCAATGAATTTATTGAGCTGATGAGTGAACTCAGTAAATATTTACAGAATATCTACTTACGTGCCAGGGACAAAAATGAACAAGACTTGGCCTCTTACCTGAAAAGAGTTCTAATTTGAGGTATAGAGAATGGGGAGAAAATAGAAATTGAAGAAATTCTTTTGCACGTCTTACTGAATAGTAATTTATGCTTCTCAGGCTGCTCCCTCAGGGCCCCATACTCCCATCCCTAATGGCTCTATGTGGCAACCACGGTAGACACGGTCTCCACTTTGCAAAGAAAGATGGGGCTCCTGGGAGGTGAGCCTTGCCCAGGGTCACAGCGTTGGCAAATCATCCAGCTGGTGCGCACAGAAGACCTTGTGACGCCAAAGCTAGTGTTCTGGCCATTACCCCCTCCCACTTGGAATGGAGTGAAGAACTGGGAGAAGAAAAGGCATTGTGGAGAGGGAAGGAGAGGTGACGCAGGCATTCGGTTGATTACACAAACTGAATCTGATATTCAAGACTGTCTGCGTAAGGCCAAAACAACCAGTCAATGTATCCGAGTCCAACAGTCTGCCGTGTCCTGGGGAAATAGTCATTAAATCCATGATCTGGTGTTGAGTGCTCAAGCCTGGCCCACACTTGCATGCTTTGCTGTTTTTTGGGGGTTCTTTTTTTTCATTTTCATTTGGCTCCAATGATGCTTGGGGTTACTGGGCTTCAGGTCGGCATGTCTGGGGAGGACCTAACACCACGGCACGTCTTCTGCACAGGACAAAGATCTGATTTAATAATTATGCTCGTCCCTGAGGGGAACAGAAACAAGGGCACTTTAGAAGGCAAAGAACAATCCTGCTGCTGAAATGATGAGGCCCGTGGAAAACAAGTTGAAGCCGGACTGTGAGAGAGCAGAAACATACAGTTTTGCAACCCTGAGCGGAAAGTCCCTCCTCCCAGCGAGCCTCTCAGCCTGATGCCAAATGGATTTTCCTCCAGACGTGCTGGGATCGACGTCAGCTTCTGTTTCAAATGCCCCCAAGTGTGTCAAGGCTCTTTTTTCTTCTGTTAGCAAGTTTATTGTGGAGACCACATGTGCTTCTCGTGGGCCCCTAGAGCGGTATCCTGGACCAGGTCGGACGATCTTTGGACCAAGTCAGTCCAAAGATACCGATGAGGACAACAGGCAGATAAACAGCAGGTTGCACCTCTTGCTAGCATCTCTCTGTATCTGGTCTTCATAAGAGAGTGGGGATGAGGAAGGGAGGGAGGGAAGCAGAGCAGAGAAAAAGTCAGGAGGGAGCAGCAGAGCCCAGGGGAGGGAAGAAGAGATGTCCTCCAAAGAGTGGAGGCTTCAGCCAGGGCTTGCCCACCATTCGCATGGGATATCTCCAGGTTCTGTACACGAGATCTCTACGTTCACCCATTTCAAGCTTATAGATACTTGAACAGTGTTTGTTTTCTATACCATTTTATCCACAAAGGGGGCCACCCTCCAATTCAGGTTCTCCTCCAAGCAACTGTTGAAGGATCTATTTGATGAGAGGGTGACACGTACAATTTATGACTTGTTATCATGTTCAACTAAAGAGATACTGTGGCTTTTGCTTTGCTTGAATGAAATTAAGTGAGATCAACTGGTCCACAGATACTGTGCCAATGGCATCTGAGATGGAAGGGCCACAGGGACCAGGAATGAGCCTCAGCCCTCCCGTAACTCTCCTGACAGAAAGAATGGGTTCAGGTATTCACAGAGCAGGCAGAGTGTGCTCTGGGCACGTTTGGGGACCAAGCAGGGGCCTGTGGCCTCTCCCTTTTGTCCTGCCAAGCCAGCCATCAGCTTGGCCAGCAGCGTTCCTTGTGATTTTTGAAGAGCTTGACCTCACTCAGCAAGCTTTCCATTGACTGATGGGAAGAAATCAGGTGATAAACTATGTACACTCATGGGGGTTTTCTTTTAAAAGGGCACTTTAACATAAAATGATGACTATATTAATTTCAAGTTTGTACAATTTTGATATGCACATGGACAAAGACTGGAAGGAAACCATACATACAAAAAATTCTTCTCATATTGGGGATAGTGAGCTGACGGTGCAATTCTGTCAACTTGTATTGAATGTCTATTGGAACTGAGCAACGTGTTAGGGATTTAAGCCCTGCAGTTTACCATCTACCAGTAGACAGCACATCCTCATCGTGTGTGGATGATCACACAGATAACTGTGGAGTTACCCATGGTGATGCACTATAGTAGTTCATTTGCACTGCAATAAAGGAATACCTGAGACTGCATAATTTATGAAGAAAAGAGATTTACTTGGCCCACAGCTCTGCGGGCTGTATAGGAAGCACGGCGCCAGCGTCTCCTCCTGGTGAGGCCTCAGGAAGCTTCCAATCATGGTGGAAGGTGAAGGAGGAGCCAGCATATCACTTGGCCAAAGCAGGATCAAGAGAGAGAGGGAGGGCTGGGTGCAGTGGCTCACAACTGCAATCCCAGCACTTTGGGAATCCGAGGCCAGCAGCTCACATGAGGTCAGGAATTCAAGGCCAGCCTGGCCAAAATGGCAAAACCCTGTCTCTACTAAAAACACAAAAACTAGCTGAGTGTGGTGGCGCGTGCCTATAATCTCAGCCACCTGGGAGGCCGAGGCAGGAGAAGCATTGGAACCCGGGAGCTGGAGCGAGCCGAGATCGTGCCCCGTTGCACTCAAGCCTGGGCAACCAAGTAAGACTGCATCTCAAAAAAAAAAAAAAAAAAAAAACGAGAGAGAGAGAGGGAGGGAGAGAGGTACTAGCTTCCTTTTTTTTTTTTTTTTTTTTTTTTTTGACGGAGTCTCGCTCTGTCGCCCAGGCTGGAGTGCAGTGAGTGGCGCGATCTCTGCCCACCTCAAGCTCCGCCTCCAGTGTTCACGCCATTCTCCTGCCTCAGCCTCCCGAGTAGCTGGGACTACAGGTGCCCGCCACCATGCCCGGCTAATTTTTTGTATTTTTAGTAGAGACGGGGTTTCACCATGTTAGCCAGGATGGTCTTGATCTCCTGACCTCGTGATCCGCCCACCTTGGCCTCCCAAAGTGCTGGGATTACAGGCTTGAGCCACTGTGCCCGGCCACCAGCCTCCTTTTAAACAACCAACTTTCATGTGAACTCACAGAGTGAGACCTCATTTATCACCACGGAGACGGCCCAAGCCCTTCATGAGGGTTCTGCCCCCATGATCCAACACCTCCCACCAGGCACCACCTCCAACATTGGGGGTCACATTTCAGCATGACATTTGGAAGGGACAAAGAGCCAAACCATATCCCATCAGCAGGAAAGGAAATCCTGGTTCCTGTGAGTGCACTGGGAGCCCGTTCTTGCGCCTGCGTGGGTGGGAGTCAAGAGTGCCTCCTCCTGGTGGCAGTGACACTGGAGGTGAGGTTTGAGGAATGTGCAGGGACAGGATGAGGACGCTAGAGCGTTCTGTGAGCCGAGAAAGAGCCACAGGGTCCCAGCCAAGGGAAAGTGAGGAACTGCACCTGTGGAGGGGGCTGGAGGCACCATCTGGCCTAGAAGTCTGGTCTTATTCTAGAGCAAAGCAGAGCCACAGAAGGTTTTGCTCATCTATTCGCTAATAGATTTCATTTTTTGAAACACTTTAGGTTTGAGACAATATTGGGCAGAAAGTACAGAGATTTCTTGTTACCCTGTCCCCCTACACACACACACACACACACACACACACACATCTCTCCTGCTATGAAAACCCCTGCCAGAGTGGGACACTTGATACAATCAGTGAACCTACATTAACACCTTACTATCTCCTCAGCCCACAGTGCACACTGTGGCTCATTCTTGGTGTTGTACATTCTACGAGTTTAGACAAATGTAGCATAGGAGGTGTCCACCGTGATAGTATCATACAGAGTATTTTCACTGCCCTAAACCTCCTGTGTGCTCCATCTATTCATCCCTCTTTCCCCCCCAAACCTTTGGAAACCACTGGTTTTTTTCCTGTCTCCATGGTTTCACCTTTGCTAGAATGTCACATAATTGGAATCACACAGTTCGTAGTCTTTTCAGACTGGCTTATTCCACTGAGTAACGTGCCTCATCTCTAAATGGCTTGAAAGCTCATTTTCTTTTCCAGTGGAATAGTATTCCATTGCCTGATCGTGCCGCAGTTTATTTATTCACTCGTCTACTGAAGGATGTCTTGGTTGCCTCCCTCGGAGGTGTTTAGGGAGGAGGCTGAAGTTCTTTAACATGGGCTTGGGTGATCTATTTGTAGTTATCTTCAAACCTCCTCTTAAGACTCTTACAATGCTCTTCTCCCAATGTGTTTAGAATAATTATCTATTTGTAGTTATCTTCAAACCTCCTCTTAAGACTCTTACAGTGCTCTTCTCCCAATGTGTTTAGAATAATTATGAACTTTATCACATATGACCATAATAGAATTATATATAATATAGTACTTTATAAAACATCAGACATAAAATTCCCTGTGCACACTAGTTACTACCATAAAATCTGCAGAGAGTGGGTAAATCCTGGAGGGTACACAGAACCTGAACATGGTCACTTGTGTGAGGTGTAGAATGACAGGGGATGTTTGCCTCTCAAAATTGTTTCCCCATTTTCCTGTACACAAAATTTCAAACTGACATAAATAAATAAGAGGAATCTCCAGGTCTGAAGGTTGATGGCTACATCTGTAAGGACTCTATCTAGCCCTGTAACTTATATAGTGAGAACTTGCCTGGGGTATCAAATAACAAGTACTCACCTCATTTTCTTCACCTAAGAAAACACTATCCAAAAAATTTATGCTGCATATTTGGGAAACAGATACAGGACCCTCCATTTGAACAACTGGTTGAAAATTGCTGACGGGAGAATTTGAATGTCACCATAGCAACCAGGACGGGATGGCCTTCTGATGTCCATGCCCGCTCCTTCCCCTGGGTGCCCAACTCTATGCTGTGGACTGTGCTCTGGAGACATGCTTGTTAAAGAGAGGAGCAGGTGCTGAAGTTCAAGTGTGATGGGAGGAGCAGAAGCACAGAGTCCAGGAGCCACCACTCCCTGGAGCCAGATTTTGAACATGCCCATTTGTGTAGATGTCTGTGGTTTCCAAAGTGCCCACATGCACACTCAGTTATGTGATCTTCACACAGATTCACTGTGATACACGGGGACTCTGATTTGTAGAGGAGGATATTGAGCTAACTCAGGAATATTAGGTGCTCTGTTGAGGTTCTCAGAACCAATGAGAAGAGCTTGGGAGGGAGCCCTGGCTTCTGAAAACCAGCTTGCTGCCCCTTCTTGCCTACCTGACTGGCCACACCATCTCCTCCTTGCATTCTGAGGAACCACCACCACCTCACAGGTAAGAGCCTGCACACCCAGATGGGCACCTGCTGGAGACTTACCAATGAGGGTGGTTCATTTCGTGTACAAATTCATAGATCTAGTGCAAAGCAAAAGACAACACGCAGCTAAAGGAAAGCTTAACAATAGTTTTAGTGCAAGGCTAATTGGAATAAATTGTCTATTTCAGGTTGAAAATTCCTTTGAAGAATTAATTTTAAGAAAATTATGGTATAAAACTTAGTAAACAAATCAGAAGTATACAGCTTGATAAGTCTTCACACACTGAATGCACACATTTACCTACCACACCGGATCAAAAAGTAGAACATTCTTGGCCTCAGAAAAGCCCTGTCCGTGCCCTTCTCAGTCACCACTCCCTTCCTCTCCCCACAGGAGCTGCTGTCCTGGCTTCTTATATCATAGGGTATTTTGTTGTTGCTTGGTTTTGGGTTTTCTTTGGCTTATTTTAAACTTTGTACAAACGGAACCTATATGCCTTTTTGTGACTTATTTCTCCTTGTCAGTATTATGTTTGTGATATACATCCATGCTGTTGCATAATCAGTGGTTTATCTCTTTTCATTGTAATATGGTTTCCCATTGCGTGTAGGTGTGTGTATGTTTGTGTGTATTGAAATGTATTCATCTACGCTACTAGCTATATTTGACTTTCAAAATTGCTTCCACATTTTCCTGCACACATGATTTGGAATGGACATAAGTAGTTAAGAAGACTCTACAACTCTGAACGTGGATGGCTTTGTCTGTAAGGTATCTATCTAGCCCTTAACCTACATCGTGAGAGCTTGCCCAGGGTACCAAATAACAAGTCCTCATCTCATTTTATTCACCTGAGAAAATACTCTCCAGGAACTCTATGTTGTGTATTTGGGAAGCAGACACTACGGAGAGTGGACATGTAGGTGTCTAGCTGTTAATACTATGAACAGTGCCATGAATAAATTTGTATGTGTCTTTTAGGGCACATGCATTCACATCTAGCTGGGTAGGTCGGTGAGGTAGGAGAGATGGGGCTGTGGTCAACACACCACGCTGAGCCAGTAATCAGGAAAGAGGTGAGGAGACATGGAGCAGGCAAGGGCAGGAGGAGGAGCAGTAGAGGCAAAGGAAAAGATCTTTGCATCTTTGAGTCTCTGCTCCCCTCCCCCGCTCCTACTTTCCCTGCACTTCCATACCGGGTTAAACTCTCCAAGTCACTCCCCGTTTCATCAGCACAAACAGCCCCCAAATCTCAGTGGTGTACACAACGGCAGCTTATTTTTCCCCTCCTGTTACGTGTCCAGCATTGTCAGTAGTGACACTGTCTATCTCAATCTCTCAGGAACCCTGATTGGAGGAGGAGCTACCTTGATCACCATGACAAGGCAGGGTCCATGGCCACACCCAGCCTACATGGGAGCAGAGAAGTGCAGCCCCGCCCATGCGCTCTGGAGAAGGAGAATGTTTGTTAATAGCTGTAATGACTATCATGTCCCTAACACCTGAGGGCAGAATTAATGAGCTCCAAGAGCATTTCGTACCCATGGCTACGCTAAACACTTCCCGTATTGAATTGCCCTCCTGGAGGGCCCTAACACTAAATTCCTGAGAGCAGAGGTGGAGTATCTATCTGCGAGTCTCTCTAACCACAGGACCTAGCAGAGGCACAGAGCAGGTGCTGAGATGTGCTGAAACAAGAAACTTTTTTTTTTTTTTTTACCTACTAAAACATTTCCTTATCTGATATTTTTACAATGTGTATTTATAACTTCAAATAAATGAGTCCTTCCTCTCCTGGATTTCCTGAAAAAATAGACCATCTTTTAGGAAATTACTATGACTCCAGGAATCCCAGAGCAGCTACGGAAGACATCACATGTAACTGGACAGATGGCCAGGAGAGCTAGGAAATAAAAATATTATCAGCAGCAAACCTGCTGTCAGCTTGCTAACCGGAGAAAGGTTGTGCTGAACAGGTGAGCAGGAATGCCTCGGCCTCTTCCCGGGCTTGAGGTCCCTGCGCCATGCTCACTTTATTTCCAGAAACACTCTGAGTGTGCCGTCCTCAGTTACTGGGATAGCGTTGGCATAACTCTTTAGACAAATATATACTCAGCTTTGTATTTTAATAAGCCTTTGTCTTTGCTGAAAGACAAAGGCTAAATGTCCATATTCCTTAAAAAGTATAAGGACATCCTGGAGGTGTTAAGACCTCCATAATTTTCCTTCTTGGTTTACTGTTTTCATAGCCAGAAAGAGCAGATGGGAACGATTAATGAATTCCATTAACAACGGTAAATTTTTAACAAGGAAACCTCCCTTCCCCTCAATCCACTCCCTTAATCTCCTTATCAAATTAGTACCTTTATTTTCACAACAAAAATGGTATTCCTCCCCAGTAGTTCATTTGTAGTTCAAGCCCTGGTGGGATTCTAATTTACTCCTTACTGCTGGTCAAGAAGACTCTGAATAGCACGTGATGCATTTGCACAGCTACTTATCTGGGCCATATGTGTTCGTGGAGATGAGGTTGTCAATTGTGTGACCCAGCAATGTTTCTGATTCCTTTATTGGTTTGCATATATATATATATACACATATATATCCCACAAAAACATTTTCTTTTCTTCAGTTCTTCCAAATTGCTGTGCAGTACAAAGGCTGGATTCAGAGGGGTGAATTCTAAATTACTTTGGCCATCTGGCACCGGAGTCAATGAAAAGAAACCGGAACAGAAGGAATCTGAGTCTGTTGGCCACAGGTCACGTGACCTGAAGCCTGGGCTGCTCTGGCTCCACAAGCTGGATGGGGCTCCTCCGAGTGGGCAAGGGGTCTGCAGAGGTTGCTCTCCATATATTTTGCGTTGCATTTTAAAATCACTATCAAAGTAATATATGTACATGTACAAAGATGGGAAATTACAGAAACTATGCTAAACATCCAGAACCGAAGTTAGTGCATTTAACATTTAGATCTGTTTTCTTCTAGACATTTCTTTTCTCTCTCTCTCTTTTTCCCTCTTTCCCTACATTCCCTCTATATGCTTGTATATTTAGTCATACACAAAAAATAGGAGATAAACTACAATACTGTTTTGAAATTCACCTTTTAAGCTTAACAATATATCCCAAACATCTTCCCATAAAACTGAATCTTTTTTGAAAAACTTATTTGAACATTTGAGTAGTATTCCATTATGATGTAGATGGTTTATTTAAATACATTACTGTCATTGATTATACAGAAATTCCCTATATTTTACTTTTACAACTTAAGAAACAACATACTTCCTTGTATGTAAACATTTTTGCACATCTCTGATCTTAGCTGAGGATAATTTACTTAAAGTAGAATTACAATTTAGAGGGTCTGTTTTCCAGTATTCAGATGTGCTCTAGATAATCTGTGCTGCTTCACATTCTGCCAGAGTAAAGCAATGCTGACTTCCCTGAACACTGGTCAATTCCCTTGTCATCTTAATTAAATCTTTGACAATGTAGTTTGTATAAAATGGTGTTTCGTTGTTGTAATTTGCATTTTTTTGATTCCCAGTATAGGTGAAACTTCTTAACAATTATTTTTTAATTACAAAGGTAATACATGATACTTGTAAAATTTACAAACATTAACATCTTTGAACTAGAATATTCAGCTTTTAAGTAAACATTTTCTATGGTCTCGTGGTCCTAAATTAATCAGAGTTTAATAACATGGGGTACCCTCTTTCAGGTATCTTTTACTCCAGAATATAATATCTGGGTTCTCCCTTCTGAATCTGAGTTGATGAAGTCCTTTCTCCCTAAACAGAGACAAATTTCTCCCCAAGAGGAATGCAGGTGCCAGTTGTCAACTTATTGGTTACATCATTCAACTCTATTTGCAGTTTTTGCTTTGAATATTATTTCTTCTCAAGGATTGCTGTCATTCATACAGTTGAAATTTCTGTCCTCATCCTGTTCTCCATGTAGACATATTAAGACTTAAATTTTCAGAAGAATTACTTTGCAGTATTCTATAAATATGGCAAAATTTATCCATTTTCCCAGGTATGGACATTTTGGTTTTTTTCCTAATATTCCTTTTTACAAATCATCCTTTAATAAATGTCCTGATATATGAGATTTTCTGTGAACTATCTCCTGAATTAGTAAAATATAGCAGTACAGGGTATTGCCGTCATCAGCTTCATCAGAAGAGACAAATGGTCTTCCAATAAATTGTCCCATTTACATGTCCCCCTCCTCCTTCCCCAACCCCTAAACACAGGGCAGAAGAGTCATCTTTCCTTCACATCTTTACCAATATTGGCCATTGCCCTGTTCTTTCTCCTGCAAAGCTTAAAGCTTTACTTTTTAACCTAAATATACATGGACCAGCTTCTGAGCCCTCAAAGCTGTATCCTTGGTCTCTGTTTATCTCGTGTGTTGATGTCATCCTGTTCTAATTACTGTAATCTTATAAAGCCGGGATAAATGGTCAGGCAGTCTCCCCGGCCAACATCCTTCTTTAGCACATAGCTTCACTATCCTTAGACCTTTACCCTTTCATAGGGATTTTATGATAAGGACTAATGTCAAGTTTTATTAACAACCCTGCAGGGTTTTGACTAGAATTGTATGGACTTCATCAGAAGTTAATTCAGAGAGACTTGATATTGTTTCAAGGTTGGCTTCCAACTTGTAAATCCAGAACAAATTTCTTGTTTAGTCATTTTTAAATTGTGTTATAATTTTCTCAATAAAAATCATACTTGCACCATGTTAGATTTATTCCCAGATACTTGGAAGTTCTGCTTTATGGTTGGCAGAAACCTTTATAATTACATTTTCTAATTCGTTGTTGCTGGAAATATCTGTGTTTCTTTCTGATTTTTCTCTCTGTATACTTTATTTCATTTGGAATTTTTTAAGGAGAGATTATTTTCTTTGATTGATACTTTCCAGAATTTTAATATAATATGTATCAATTAGAACAATGGTAATGACAAATTTTTTGTTCAAAGAACAAAATAATGCTTCTAATGTTTCACCACCCAAATGGGATAATGTCTAATTTTGCTGAGCTTTTTTTTATCAAGTTAAGATTGTTTGCTTATTAGTTTACTAAGAGTTATTTGATCACATATGAGTATTAAATTTAATTGAATTGTTTTCCTGCATCTACTGAGATGACCGTATGGTTTCTCCATAAATCTGTCAACAGAGTGAATTCTGTTAATAGGTTTTCACATATTAAGTTATCAGTGCTCGTCATTCTTTTTGGTCAAGATGAAATAATTTCTATTTCTTTCTTTTGTGTCTTTTGTTTTCTGTTCAGTGTTTTTTCAGCATGTGATAGTTTCAGAGCTATATAATTTGTCCTTACTTCTCATAGTGACTAATTTTATAATAATATGGATAGATAGCATTACATTTTCTTTTCAACTTCAGGAACAAAATTTTAAAATGAAATAATTCTACCAAAGTTCTATACCAAAACAGTGGAGGAAAGACTAGATGATTTGACGTTGGTACTTCTTCTTCCTTTTATTGATAAACCCAGGAATTTTAGTTTCTCTATATTAGATAACATTTTAAAATTTTACTTCCCAATGCCTTCCTTCAAATGGTTGACTTTACAGCATTGAATACATAGAATTATCAAGCTGTTTACTCTTAGTTCCACATGTCAGTGCTTACCGCCAGCCCTGTCATAATACTTTCCCTTTGTCTGAAGTCTTTATTTGCAATCATTTCAAACATGGCTTACTAGTTTTTTCAGAAGGGATTCAATGACTTTTTATTATGATTTTTTGTTGAATTTATACATGAAGAACAACTTCACTGGGTACAAACATTAGGACTTTCATGTTCTCCTAAAGCTAACATGAAATTTGCTTCTGTGATAGAGCTGTGTTGAGGACAAGTCTAAGTTCCATGTTGTTCTGCATTTTCCCTCTTTTAGGCCATGTGCCTTTTTGTCTGCCTGAAAGCTTGTGGTATTCTTTCTCAATCCTTAGAGTTAAATATTTCTAGTAAGACATAACTTTTTGTTACTAAAATTTTCCAGGAATATGATGTGGCCTTTCAAGCAGCAGATGGAATTCTTCGCTTGAGCATGGTTTTTTCTCTGGTCCTTCTGAACATGCTTGCCCTTCTCTTCCACTTGTTCTGTTCCTGACATTACAGGCGCCCACTGTTTACACGTTAGCTCTCTGTGGCCTGTCTTCTTCTTCTCACATCTTTTTAATTTGGTTTATCTCTTTTTTTATTTCTTTACTTTGTGCAAATATTAGCTTCACAGTGAAGAATGTGGGTTTGAAAACAGATAAACCAGGGCTCAGTTCTGGCTGTGCACTTATTTTCTCTTTGATCTTGGATGAGAGGATTAAACTTCAGAGCACAGACATCCATCTGTATCCTGAGAATTACCTCATCAGACTGTGTTAAAGAACGAGTCCGATATCAAACCACTCCATATCAAAGAGTAAGCAATCATTAATAGATTAACTTATGTCAAATTGTCAATATTCAACTATTTTGTAAACTACAAAATGATGTTTTCCTATGGCTCAACTTAATACATTTTAGTTATTATAGTTTTGTTTTTATTATCATTATATCTTAATGCCTGGCCCTTATACTATTCTTCAGCTACTGCTATGCTATTTCTATTCCTTAATATTTTAAAGCATTTATGACTTCCCTTTATTAATGTTTTGGTCCTCATTTTTCCCCTAAATTATGCGTTATTGCTATGTTGTTCTATGCTTTTTATAGACCCTTTATTCCTAACCAGTCAGTGGTTTTCCTTGGGACAGTCTGATTTTACTGGGTATTTCCCTGCTACAACTTGCATTGAAGACACATGTGGTAATAGTTTATGTCCTACAGTGCAGGGTTTCTCAGCTGCAGAACTACTGACATTTGGACCAGATAATTATTTGTTATGGGGTGTCGGACTAGAGGCCAGTAGGACCTTCCTCCCCTACTAGTGATAATATAGCATAGTATTCTACTGCTAAAATTTTATTCTAGATATTCTTGCACTGTGTGCAAAAAAAGGTCATAATAAATATCATTTTAAAAATAAAATATGAGAAGTAGAAAAGTGAAAAAAACTACATGTTCATAAGTAAATTAAAGTCTTTGTATCCAAAAAATTATGCAACCATGAAAAGCAATAAATTATAGGTAATGACATGAAAAAAATTTTTAATTGTTATAATATTCTTTTTCTTGTGTAGATGATACTGCCATTTGTTTCCATTCTTCCATTCTGGAAAAATACACTTAATCTGGAAACGACAGACTGAGGGTCTGGGTGTCTACAATGAGAGAGAAACTTAACTTTTTCCATATATACCTTGGAATTAATTGAGTTTGGTTTTATGATGTGCATTTATTATAAGCATAATTCCTTCAAATTAGTGACGCAATTAAAATGAATTAAAAGTCATACTAGAAGAAATGTAAAACATACTAGAACAAAAAAGAATAACCACTGAAGAGGATACTGCCAAGGACATGGTAGATAGGCTTAAAGATTTGTACAAAATGAAAATAGACAAGAACAGGGATAATTATAATAAAAGAATAGAACACACGTTAAAATAGTCAAAGATTTTTTCTTAAAGCTTACCTGACATAAAAATAGTCCTGAATCTGTATATGAAATAGATTTCATGTTTCAGGAAAAGTCAATGCTGAGCGATCAACAGACATAACCCACCGATGTTATTTAATACTAGATTTCAGGAATAAAGAAAACAAGGATAATAATCGTTATATTATACAGCCTTTACAATGTGCTGCTAGGCAGTTGTGTGTGTGTGTTTGTGTGTGTGTGTGTGTGTGTGTAATGCAGTTCATATAATGACAAAGAACCTTATGGCAATTGCATAAGTGTCCCTGGCCACAGTAGTGTTCTTATAAGGGAGATATTCGTGCTGGCTTCCTCCTTCCCCACTAGAACACTCCCATGGCTGAAGACCTACAAGATTGTCAAGGAAAAGGAAAGCACTACCAATTCTTTTCATGCAGTCAATCACATTGCTTTCCAAACGCAAAGGCAACATGTAGACACTCTCAAACACAAGCAGACTTAGGAGCTACAGCATCCATGAGCTGCTGGTGCAAAGCCCTGCTAACCAAATGATGAATCCAAATAAGCAACTCAAGAAGGGTAAAGTTATGGAATATTAACTCCTGGCAAACAGTGTTTATATTTAACGTAGAGTCAGGACTAAGCTGTTCTGGGAATTTTTGCTGCAGAACACATCATAGATATTACACAACTTTAAAATGAACAAGTAATAATGCAGCTACTAAAACCCGGCGGGTAGGTGAGACCCAGGGGAAGGGAGGGTGGGCGCACTCATTTCATCATCTTTCGCAGCAGCAAATTAACAGGAACCGTGACAAGTTCCAACATGCAACTGAAACAATGCTGTCATTCTAACCTATTCATTGTTTATTCTACTTTCCCCCCCTTTCTAATGTTCTAGGGGTCTTTTAGAAACCAATTCGTTTTCTCATAGTGAGAGAGCAAAGAAGAATTTGTTTGAAATTCGGCAGTTCCTTAAAATTAAATTTAATGCATTTTTGACCAATACTTATCATATGATCCAGTTTTTATAAAATTACTTCTTTCCATCTGTAAGTATATTGGTCTATCTATCATGACATTTCTAGAATTATGCTCAACCAATTTTATTTTTTAAAAATAATTGTTTGGATCATCTATATGAAGATGTATATCATTTTGTTTTCGAAACACTAAAGTCATTTTCCCCTAAACTTAGCAAAGTAAAAACTCCTTCCTCCTCCCAATCTCCCCAGCAAAGATTTAATAATTACCGTCATTTTCCCATCTATTCTCCCAGAAAAATGTTAACCTGCAGGTGTTCTCCGCACACAAGGGTATCACACTCTACATACTGCTCTGTAACTTGCTTTTCCCCCCAAAGACTGAAACTTGTTAGTTTTCCAGGACTTCCGCTTTGCCTTAACATGTCAGCTTCATCATGCAGAGAGCACTGGCGTCCCACAGGTATTTCAGTCTATTTCTGTCCCGTGTATTCAGCTCAACAATCCTATCTGTTCACGCTCTGGTGCAAAGTGCTCTGACTTTCTGGAATAACTCAACGTTTTAATAACTGGGCAGCACAGGCTTATCAGTCTTCCTTTCCACAATCCCCCGATCATTCTCATACGCTTTTTTCCACATGAGAATTAATACCATTTTGTAAAATTCCAAAGTATCCTGTTGGTATTTTACTTAATATTTCATGAAATATATAGTCTAATTTAGGGTAATTTATGTCTTACACAATTGAGCCTCCCCTTCTGAGGATAAGAAGTTACCTCATTTACTTTTTGAAAATATTCCTCAGTAGGGTTTATGTCTCTCAGCAGAATAAAATATTTCCCTCACATTGGTCCTGCAGTTGTTTTATGAAGTTTATTACTTGCTATTCAAATGTCATTACCATTCAAATGGGTATACTCCTTCTGTTATACTTTCTAAATGTTTATTTTTTCAGATAAAGGAAAGCTATTGATTTTGCACATTAATTTTAAGACCATCTAACTCACTGAATTCTCCTATAGATTCTAATAATGTTTCCACTTGATTTACTTTGTGTTTCTAGACACACACTAATGCCATCTTCAAATTATCTCTTATCTAATTGCATTGGCTGGTATTTCCAAAACCATATTAAGTAACAATAGTGAACACAGGCATCCTTTTCATTGTCTTGGCTTTAATTTGAATGGCTTTATTGTGTCACTGTGAAGTATGACAATGATTTTTACTTTGAGATTTTTTAAGAACCACATTAGCCCAGCACTTTGGGAGGCCGAGGCAGGCGGATCACAAGGTCAGGAGATCGAGACCACGGTGAAACCCTGTCTCTACTAAAATTACAAAAAATTAGCCGGGCACGGTGGCGGGCACCTGTAGTCCCAGATACTTGGGAGGCTGAGGCAGGAGAATGGCAGGAATCCGGGAGGTGGAGCTTGCAGTGAGCAGAGATCGCGCCACTGCACTTCAGCCAGGGGGACAGAGCGAGACTCTGTCTCAAAAAAAAAAAAAAAAAAGAACCACATTAGAGAACTCCAACGGAATCTCATATCATAAGGATTGTTTGTTTAGTGCGTGTGTATGTGAAATTAATTAAGATAGATTGGATTTTAGCCGAGGAGCTCTTTGGCATTTATTAATTGATCATGTTGCCTTCTTTTTTTGACTTATTCGATGGATGTTGAATTAATTAATAGATTCAGATGCCTAGTTAGTTGTGGTTGATGTGCTTGCTTTTATATTCTTGCAGAGGTAAGTCTGTGCCTGTCCAGGGTTGGGTGGAGATGGATTCTGAAGTCGTCGTAGGTCTCAGACTAGTTCTCTGAAGGTCTGATAGAGGAAAGGGAAGAAATTTTAAATTGCTTGTAGTTTTTCTCTGCCAGCTTGTTACTGTGCAGAGGGGTGTTCAGGATGTGGGGGCAAGGAAGGTGGGGGCCACCTGGGGGCCGTGCCTCTGTGTATTTTGGCAACCATAGCCCCTGTTTGTTTATTCGTTTGTTTGTTTGGCTTGTTGGCCAAGGCCCTCAAGTGAAATTGTCTCCAAGAAATCTCTACATGGTGTGGCCCCACTCTTCTTTCCATCCTTGATCACCAGGTTAAATGCTGGCACGGAGACCTTTCTCTGCCCATCTGTATTAGTCCGTTCTCCCATTGCCAATAAAGACATATCCACGACTGGGTAATTTATAAAGAAAGTTTAATTGACTCACAGTTCCGCAAGGCTGGGCAGGCCTCAGGAAACTTACAATCATGGTGGAAGGGGAAGCAAACACCTCCTTCTTCACACAGCAGCAGCAAGGAGAAGTGCTGAGCAAAAGGGGAAGAGCCCCTTATAAAACCATCAGATCTCATGAGAACTCACTCACTGTCACAAGAACAGCATGGAGGTAACCTCCCCCGTGATTCAATTACCTCCTATCGGGTTGCTCCCACAGCACGTGGGGATTGCGGGAACTACAATTCAGGATGAGATTTGGGTGGGGCACAGCCAAACCATATCACTGTCTTCCTTTGCTGAAGAGGCGCCTGTGGGGAAGTCACGTGGGGGAGTACCTACTTCCTTTACCCCATCCCCTTCTGTGCCTCATCTGACAGAAATTCATCAGGTTTGGCTTCGGGGCACCCTCCACTGTTGGCAAGGCCAGGGTGTTTTCCCCAAGTTTGTGTCTCCCTAGCCACTCAGTGACCATCTTCAAGAGAGGGGAGTAGACAAGGAATCCTGTTTGCTGAGAAGATTCCCAGTTATTTTAAAAAGAGCATGTGCTGGTGCGCGTGTGCGTGCGTGCACACACACACACACAGTACACTATAAATTTGTATACAAAACCTTCTTGGCCAACATTAGAAATGTCGGCACCTAAGTTAGCACAGAGACTCAGAAGAAACCCAAAGCCAGCACCATGAGGCATAGGAGCCTGTAGGGTAGAAAGCTACATTCCACCATTCCTGAGAAAGACAGCTGGGCCCGGGTGGGCGAAGGTGACTGTGACCCTTTCTCTTAAGCTGGGGAGCCAGCTCCAGGGGCCCTACAGCCTGACCTGCCCGCCTCCAGCTGGGGCCCACTGCTCCCCATCCTGAGTCCTGCTCAGAGACAATCTTCATTTCTCCTCCCTTTCATTATTCAGGGTCAGACTCCGGGTCTTCCAAGCCGACAGCAGGGAACCAGATAAGCGAATCTTCACTAATAAGAGAAGCTCTGGCTAATTTGGCCTAAATTCCCCATATCCCTGGCACCCTGCTGAGGCAGTCACAGCAAAAGCAACCAAGACCACGCCTTCTTTTTCTGCGTTTTGTTGTCATTGTTGTTTTCAAAAACACTTTCACGTAAGTTATTGTCATTTATCCTCATACGTGAGAATGGTTGAAATGATGGCTCCAATTTTCCAGATAAAACTGAAGCTGCCAAGAGCCCAGGATCTGGTTCCCAATCTCTAGACCCCTGGACAGCTAGGCCAGGTTACCCAGCAGCTCCCAGTTCTTTCTAACCTAATCTACTCAGGGGGAGAAGCAACCCAGGCTGTTCCACACGCATCTTAAAATTTTAAATATTTAAACATACCCCTTCAGACTGGCTTTCGTGACACCAAGGTGGAAATGAGTACCAGACATCTTTCCAGAGGAATGACCGCTCTCTCCTTCTGTGGCGTGGCTCTCAGGAAATGGGAGGGGAGTGCGAGGAAATCAGATCTAAAGGAATACCGAGAGTCCATAAAGAATAATTACAACCGTGAGCCACGGGGAAGAGGAAATGGACTCCGGAGTCTGATAAATAGGATTTTATTAACTTATTAACCTCGCTGGCCTAACTAGGAAGCTAAAAGCGAGACCTTTCAGCCCTGCAGTGACCAGTGCACGCTGGGAACGACAAGCAGACGGAACCCACAGGGCCTTGTTTAGACAGAGGCGGAAAAAGCAGCCACGACAGTGTGGGCACTACATGTCTTTATTCCTAGGGGAACATTTGCTGGAAGGGAAATTATCTTGAAATACAAAGCTGGTGATATTTCATACATAGTCATACTAGAGATAAAAGATCTGATGCTTAAAAAAAAGTAGGAAGAGAAAATAACATGAAGTGAAAAGTATTTCTTCCTTTCATGGGAAGATTAACTCACGTTGGGGGAATATAATTTTGAACCTGGAAATTGGTGATGTCTGGCTATCTATGTCCCAGGCGGCCATCGAGGCTCAGGAGGAGGCAGGGACCGACCACATGGTGCATTTCTAGACAAGCGACCACCCAGCCGTCCCCTCGCCGTAAACCCAGCCCGTTATTTGCAGCAGGCCACACAGACGCAGGGGAGCGGGGCCTCAGCTTCTCTCTCAAGGACTGGAGTGGGGCTGTAAGTCTTCGAAATCCAACAGTCCATTTAGTCATTTCACTTTTGCTGATCCAGCAGGCGGAATGGGGGCCCAGGAGTGAGCCTGGGTCTCTGACTGCAGAGAGAAGAGTTGCAGCAGCTTCAGGCTCAGGTGTGTTTGTGCTGTGACCCCCACAAAGGGGGCCCACTGCCCTACATAGTTAGTCTCTCTCAAGCTTCCTGAGATGGCCTTGTGGGTTGTCTGGGCTGCAAACTTCCCAGTGACTACTCATCTGTCAGAGTAAATTCAAAGTCCTTACAATGCCTCCATGCCCACATCCTCAGACCCTTCTCGTCTTGTGGTTCCCCCCACTCCACGGCATGCAAGGCACTTGCTGGTGGCAGGGCCTGTGGGCAGAATTCCCTTTTCCCAGGGAGCACCTGGGGAATCCCCTCATTGCCTCCCAGTCTTTGCTCCATTCCCTTTGCACCAAGGCCCACCAGGTCGGTTGTGCTTGGCTGATGCTTCACTCAGGGCTCTATTCCTGTTTCCCTGGCACTTGTCACTTTCTGGCTCATGAAGATGGACTGACACCTCCTCGATGGGGTATGTGCATTGCTTGTTTCCTCATAGCACGTAAGTGCCGTGAGGGCTGGGGCCTTGTCTGCATCTCACTCATCTATTCCCAGCAACTAGAAGAACCATGGGCACACGGAGAAACAGGCAGCAAGTGTGTGTCCATCCAAAACAGCGTCTCCAGTGTGTGTTTCTCTCCCCGCCCTTCCTTTCTAGAGGTGGGAGAGCGGCCAGGGCAGGCAGTCTATGTACAAAAAAGTCCTTTAAATAAGTAATGTAAAGGTCTGGTTTTACGGCACTACCCCTACAGGAATTCCAGGCTTTCATGGAAACGAGTCCAGATCCCTGTGCTGAAGTCTGCTGTCAGGAGGCCTCTACACAGTGGGTGATCGTCCATAGTTTACAAGCGATGGCTTCGGGCCTGACCAGAGAGGACCCTGAGCAGCGTTCCCCCTGCCTTCACTCTACATTTTCTGACTCAAGTCAGGTCATAGCAGACCGTGGCTATTATTCTAGCATGGTTACTAGCATATAAATATTTGTCAAGTGTTTCATTCAAATGCCTCTTCCAGGAAAACAGGGTGGAGGGCCAGCCACGTGCCATTGGATGTTAAGGAAAGGTTGTTCCAGCCTTTTCTATCTTTAATCGGGAGCTTTCTCTGAGGGTGTAAAATTCACTTTCTCTACTTGTCTTTCTCTCTTTCCTCGCATGGGGAATGCATGTATTTATTTTTGTCTTAGTTAACAGGGAAGTTACATAAAGACGTAGGAATGTCAAGACCGAAAGAGAAAACCTATTCAATGGAAGCTAACAAGTTCATTGCTGATGGCACAGTCTGATTTATCTGGGAGATTGGACCAAAGGGAAAAATCACAGCCCTGCAGTCAGCGATAACCTCAGGTTAACATAATATAAACGCACAAATTATTTTATCCATTGCAATTTGAATGAACCTTTGTATGCCTAAAGCTGGAAACCAAATCTGAAATCTGAGGCTGTTTTATGGCCAAGGCCTTCAGGAGTTGCATGCTGTCCAGATGTCTGTGTCACCCATACACTCGGAAGAGAGAGTACCTGCCTAAGTACTTAGGAGTCGGAAGCTCTTTTAAATCATTTTCTTGCAGTGCAATCTAGCATTACGCAGTTTGGCAAATTGAAAAATGTTGCTTCATAAAATAGAAAATGTAAGAAAGAGTGAATCTTTTATATATCTGTGGCAGAACTTTTTATTTCACTTCTGGTCTATTTCAAGCCAACATTTGTTCAAAAGTTTTAAAGAAACATAAATCGAACAACTGGAATCTGGAGGTCTACACAATGAGTCTGATTATGTTTCCTGGTAAATTAGCACATTGGTTGGGCACTCTATAGACACGTTTTTAGCATTATGTGTTAAGGTCCAAAAAATAAAAGCCAATATTCTTTGATCCACACAGCCTTACCCCTAGAAATATATCCCAAAAAAATAAACAAATAAAAAATGTGGCCTGAGATTTGTGTACAAAGATGTTCAATGTAATCTTACTTATAACAGTGGGAAAAGTACAAGAGACTTAAATAACCAATGGCAGAAGCACGGCCAAATAATTTATGGCACAACCATAATACAGTATATTGTGAACCTATAAAAATTATATTCTCATGGAATATTAAAGGTCATGGGGAAAGTCTAAGAAAATGCAAAAGAAAAATATTAAAATATTATCAGAAGCTATATCTGAATCGTATGTTTATAGGTGATTTTATTTTCATTTTTATACTTTTTTAGTTTTAATTTTTTTATAGGACTCATATATTACTTTTATTCTCTGGGGAAATCATGAATGCTGTCTTACAGTGATCACAGTCTTGAGTAATAAGCTATGATGGATTATCCACACTACTTTGTTGAATTCGATATTTGGGAAAAATATAAACCAGTAACCAGCAGTGACCTGTGCAACAACCTGGTTGGAAACTGCCCAGGTCTTATACACAATGTCAGTGTGTCCTTCGGCTGACGGGAAGCTCCCTGAACTTTGGTGGGTGATGATTTGGAAGAGGGTGAACCTCCCTTCTTAGTAGAAGAACGTGCCGTAGGCCCTGGATAGGGCCTCAAGACCAGCCTTTTCTTCGGCTGTTCCTTGTATTAGGTAGGTGCAAAAGTAATTGCACTAAAACGCATTAAAATGGCAAAACCCGCAACTACTTTTGCACCAACCTAATACCTTAGAGAGACCCAGAATTCTCTCCTCTCTCCCTTGTCATGTCCTAACGTTCTCTGGAGCTTCTTTCCTCCTGCGTTGTCAGGAGACCAGATGGAAATGTGGAAGAGGTGAGCGTTTGTCTTCAGGGCTTGGTGATAAAGTGGAACCAATGGCATTGCACTTTCTGGTTCCGAGTTTGCTTTGAGCCGGTAAAATTCCTGTCTACAGAACCCTCTGTGGCTCCAGCAAATATAAACAAGGTCTCTAAGAAACAACTGTTTGATTAATGCAGCCAGTTCCATCAAACAATTTCAAAATTCCATGGAAAAACAAAAGCCAGTAGAAAGGCCAAGCCAGATGCTGCACCTGGGGACACAGCAGAGGCGTCCCGGCTGCCATTCTGCCCACCATGACCTGTGGACACCACCAGCCACAGTCAGTGCAAACAAGTAGACTGTTCAGCTCAGTCAGTGAAGACTCCATTTCCTCAATTCGTTTTATTTATTGCTTTGGAAAACACTCATTGGCCAGGAAAATGGACATGTCCAGTAAAGATTAAGCCCTGCAGCACAAAATAGAACCCATGCGCCTTACAGATTTATTACAGATCTGTGGAAATGATGAGAGAGCTCCACGTACATGAGCTCCAAGTGAGGGCAACCTGAACCAATAGTCACCACCTGCCCCTGCAGTGCTGCCTTCTCTTCACCAACAGGCCTGGGCTTTCCGCCATGACTCCACCACCACCACCCTAGGCACAGGAGGAGCATGGAAGGAGATGGGGTTCTTGTTCACAGATCATCCCAGTTACCTGATACAGAGGAGAAGCTATTTCACCAGCTGGGCATCTCCAGTTAAGAAATGTTGTAATCAAACGTCAGGCTGGATGTTGGTTTGCTTATTTTTATATTCATTGAACAAATATTTATTAAGCATCTTCTCTGTTAGGCTTATTTACACAAGAAGGTGTAAAACAGAACAAATCAGTGAAGACGGTAAGAGAGGCAAAAACAGGATTATAAAGGGTAGAGCACAAAGAAGCCACTCCCTGTCAGTGGGAACCCGTGGCCGTGTCCAGGCACAGCCACTGCAGAGAGGCTGGCGGTCCATCCTACCAGGTGGAGTCCACTACTCATGAACACTTACTGATTGTTTTGGAAAACGTTCATTAGCCAGGAAGTGGGAGTGCCCATGAGTGTCAAGCTTCAGAAAGGCCATCTCAGAAGAGACAGTCAAAGCAAGCATATACAACCGGCGAAGAGGGTAGATGGCGTTTCAAGCATGGCTGGAAGGCTGGAAAGCACAGTACTTTTGGTGAACCTCAAAGTCTACTGACACCCAGGCATAGGATACCTGGAGGATAACAGAATGGGTCAATGGTCTGGAAGTGCTGCTGAGCTTTTCTCAAAAATTCTTGAATAATTTGCCTTCTTTCCATCTGCACTGGCTTCGTTCTGGCCCTCATCAATTCCCTTCAGGAAAATTGTAACAGTCTTGCTCACCTCTCTACCCAAATCTCTGTCCTCCAGACATCCTCCACACAGGACAAGAGTAGCTTCTTCCTAATGTGAGGGTGACCCACTGTCCTAGTTGGCTTGGGACAGTTGCACCAGCTGTCCCCACAAGCAAGGACAGGCAGGTCCTACCTGTGGTAGTGGTGGATGTCATCTCTTCTGACAGACCCACAGCTTCCCTTGGGGTGAATACAAAACTTCATGAGACAACTATATCTTTGGGGTAAACCCATCTTTACACTGCCCCCAGCCCTATGACAGGGGTCAGAGACTACATAGAGACAGGTCATAATGAAATGTTTCTTTATGAAACATTTCTCAAGTCTTTAATATTCTAGGGTGCATTGTGACTCTCCAAGAAGATCCAGCCTGCAACACTCCCATACTTATTGCACCACAAGCCCTCTTCTTATAGAGCATCTGCATAGACTTCTCTTTTGCTGAGTTCACCTTGGGGAAAACTGGAGTAAATTATTAGATAAGATGAGGACAAAGACATCAGGAGGACACCTAAGCCCAAAATGTTTTTCATAAGTCTGGAAACATTGGAAATAATCTTAATACTCTCTAGAAAAATACATGAAGTCATATTAAAATGCCACTCCAGATGCTAGTCAGGAAGCCTATAAAGTACATAATGAAGATAAAAGATTAGATCAGTTTTTTTTAAAAGGTGCAAAATTGTATAAATGATTATTATAACTATGTATAAAAATTAAATATAGCTTCTGGCTATGAGGCAGTAAAATAACTGAGACCTGTTCTATTTTCAACAAGTAAAAAGTTGAACAAAGTATGAAACCACCAATTTTAGACACCAGAGAATAGGAAGTACAAAGACTTTGATCCCTAAGCAAAAGGAAGCAAACAAGATGAGTCCAAGGTCTCCTCAGCTGCTTCTAGAAGCAAATTCCAGACTGCAGTACAGGGAGAATAATGCGAAAGAGCAAGTGCATATTGTTGAGTTGAGGAGATGGAAATCACAGTGTGGGGAAACTGATGGCTTTTTACGGCAGAACACCAAAGAAGAGGAAGCAAAATCTTCACAGGTGTGTGAGTGCCTTTGAGGACCTGGAAGAGTACGAGTCTGCACATACATACAGTCGATTTCCCTGAGGTTAGATGAAAGCTTCCAGGCACGAAAAAGGTACAAAGAAGCCCTATGCCGAACAATCCCCAGAATTATCCAGACAGGGTCAGAAAGCCTTTGATTTGCCACTAGCCAGAGCAGAGGAAATGTACTGAATACAGAGTCTTCATTAGAGCTTCCAGAAAGGTCATGCCATAGGAGTTGGGCTAAACTAACCCCAAAAGAACCCCCCAAATGATTAAAAATATGCCTCAAAAATATCGCATTAGTACACAAACAACGGCAGTATTTACCAAAACAAAGCCTAGTAATATTTTTTTCTTTTTCTTTTTTGAGACAGAGTTTTGCTCTGTCACCCAGGCTCAAGTGCAGTGGTGCGATCCCAGCCCATTGTAACCTCTGCCTCCTGGGTTCAGGCGATTCTCTTGCCTCAGCCTCCTGAGTGGATGGTATTACAGGTGCGTGCCACCATGCCCAGCTAATTTCTGTATCTTTAGTAGAGACGAGGTTTCACCATGTTGGCCAGGCTGGTCTTGAACTCCTAACCTCAAGTGATTCACCTGCCTCGGCCTCCCAAAGTGCTAGGATTATAGGAGTGAGTCACCACGCCCAGCTGCCTAGCACTCTTTTTGTTTTTGTTTTTGTTTTTGTTTTTGTTTTTGTTTTTGAGACGGAGTCTCACTCTGTCACTCAGGCTTGAGTGCAGTGGTCCGATCTCGGCTCACGGCAACCTCCACCTCCCCAGTTCAAGCAATTCTCCTGCCACAGCCTCCCGAGTTGCTGGGATTGCAGGCCCACTTGGCACTCTTTAAAAAACTTTCAGCACTAAAAAATTGATGTTTGGTATCTAATTAAAAATTACCAGACACATTAAGAAACAGGAAGATATAACACATACAAGGAGCAATCTTAGTCCATAAAAACAGAACTAGATATGATTAACATGGCAAAATTAGCAGAAAGGGCCATTAAAATAGCTATTATAAATATACTTAGCATGTTCAGTGATCGAAGGGAAAACATTTTTATAATGAGAGAAATAAAAGATACAAAAACATAAAACTTTCAGAGATAAATATCTCCAAAATATAAACTTTCATTGATTTGGGCTAAAAGAATATTAGACACTGTAAAAGACCAGTGTACATAAAGACATGGCAACAGAAACTGTCCAAAGTAAAGCATATCTAGAAAAAAGAATGAAAAATAATGACCAGATTCAGAGATACCTGTTAGACAACATCAAGCCACCTAAGATATGTGTCAGAAAAGGAAAGAAGAGAAAAGAGAGGTGGGAAATTATATTTGAAAAAACACTAGAATTATTTAACATTTTATAACTATAATTCATAGATCCAAGTAGACCAATAAGCCCTAATCTGCATAAATACACACACACAAAAACCACCATGGCACGTCATAATAAGATTGCTAAAAACTAGGGATAAAGAGAAAATCTTATCTCTTTATCTTTTGCCCAGAGGCAAAAAGGCACATTACAAACAAAAGAACAGACATTTTGCCGAAAACTATGTAAGCCAGAAGACAATTGAATTACATTCATAAAGCACTGGAAGAGGACAACCTGTCAATTTAGAATTTTACAGATCTTATCTTAAAGATTTATCAGTCAAACAATAACAGATAATTTATGTTGCACATACCTTCACCACAAGAAATATTAAAGGAAAATTTCAGGCAAAAGAATGATCATTGCAAATGGGAACTTGCATCCATAAAGAAGAGCATGAAAAATATGAGCAAAATAGGAAACTGGGGGGTTTTCTAGTTTAATTTTTTTTTTAACCAACAATGGAACATTTAAAGCAAAAGTGGCAATATTTTCTTGGTTTGTAATATATGTAGCTATAAAATATATGTCAACAACAGCAAGAAGATGGACATTTGGATATAAAGTATTCACATTGTATTTAAATGATATAATATTATTTGAAGGTAGACTGTGAGGTGTTAGAAATACATATTTTAAACACTAGAGCAATCAAAAAAAGCAAAGTGGCAAATCTAATATAATAGTGAATGCAAAAGGAAATCACAAAAAAATACAGAATACAAAGGCAAGCAAAAAAAAAAATGCAACACGTATCAGATTAACAAATAGGAAACAAATAGAGATATGGTACCCTAACCCCAAACATATCAATAAGTACGTTGAATGTAAATTACCTAAACCCTCATGATCTCATGTGCTGGTCACCAACCACACGTGATTATTTAAGTTTACATTAATTAGTTAAAGCTACAATGGACAATTCAGTCCTCAGGCAAACTGGAAACATCTCCAGTGCTCAACAACCTCATGTGGTTGGTGACTCTCAGCCTGGACAGTGTGGACGGAGAACACTTCCATCATCACAGAAAGTCCTGTTAGACAGTGCCGATCTAAACATATCAACTAAAAAACAGAGATTTCCAGATTGGATAACAAAACAAGACTCAGGTGTATGCTATCAACAACCAAAAAAAAAAAAAAAAAGAGAGAGAGAGAGACAGAGCAAGAGAAAAGAAAAAAGAAAAAGGGGCAGCCTTAAATACAAAAATATAAAGACACAGGTTAGTGGAGAAGTCGGAACAGAACAACAAATAGTACCAGAGATAAAAGTGACCAATTCATAATGATAAAGGGTTTACTTAATCAAGATAACATACAATACTAAATGTGCAAGTACCTATTTGGTACCTATCAGGTTGGTGTAAAAGTAATTGCGGTTTTTACTGTTACGTTTTTTGGGGTTTTTTTGAGACCGAGTCTCACTCTGTCGCCCAGGCTGGAGTGCAGTGGTGCAATCTCAGCTCACTGCAAGCTCCGCCTCCCGGGTTCACGCCATTCTCCTGCCTCAGCCTCCTGAGTAGCTGGGACCACAGGCGCCCGCCACCACGGAGTTTCACCATGTTGACAAGGATGGTCTCGATCTCCTGACCTTGTGATCCACCCGCCTCGGCCTCCCAAAGTGCTGGGATTACAGACGTGAGCCACCGCACCCTGCCGCCATTACTTTTAAATTATTTTACTGGCAAAAACCACAATTACTTTTGCACCAACCTAATAACAGAACTTCAAATGCCTGAAGAAAAGCTGATAGAACTAAAAGGAGAAATAGACATTTTTATAAGTATATGCGGAGTTTTTATCACCCCTATTACTCAGTAAATAATAGAACAAATAAAAAATCAATTGGGATACACTGCACTTGGAAAACACAATTTGACCTCACTAAGCTTTATAGAATATTATACAGATTTTAAAACTTCAGAACACACATGCTGTTTAGATGTACGTGGAACATTCATGATGATAGACAATATACTTGGTTATAAGTCTCAACACATTTGAAAATATTGAAATCACAATGGTTTGTTCGTTTGTTTAACCACAATGGAATTAAATTAGAAATCAACAACAGAAATGTAACTGGAAAATCCCCAAATGTTTGGAAATGAAACAGCATACTTTTTTTTCCTCTCTTTTCCTCTTTTCTTTCTTTCTTTTTCTTTCTTTCCTTCCTTCCTTCCTTCTTTCTTTTCTTTTCTTTTCTTTTCTTTCTTTCTTTCTCTTCCTTCCTTCCTTCCTTCCTTCCTTCCTTCCTTCCTTTCTTTCTTTCTTTCTTTCTTTCTTTCTTTCTTTCTTTCTTTCTTTCTTTCTTTCTTTCTTTTTCTTTTTCTTTCTTTCCCTCTCTCTCTCTCTTTCTTTCTTTTTCTTTCCTTTCTCTCTCTCTCTCTTTCTTTCTTTCATTCTTTTTCTTTTTTATCTTAAGGAGAAAGCACTTTGGGAGGCCAAGGCAGGTAGATCACCTGAGGTCAGGAGTTCAAGACCAGCCTGACCATCATGGTGAAATCCCGTCTCTACTGAAAAATACAAAAAATTAGCTGGGCATGATGGCGGGCGCCTGTAATTCCAACTACTCGGGATGCTGAGGCAGGAGAATCACTTGAACCCAGGAGGCAGAGGATGAAACCGCCTCCCAAGATCTCGCAACTACACTCCAGCTTAAGCGACAAGAGCTAAACTCCATCTCAAGATACATACATATATACATATATACATACATACATACTAGAAGAAAGGCAATTTTATTCTTTCAAGAAAATGTACCAACAGGGTGAAGAAAGGAGAAACTCTGGCTACATCCCCTAAGCAGGGGTCTGAGATGAGGCCAAGCATGTCCCTAGCTGGGGAGAAGCCTGTGGAGCTCCCTGTGGTACTGAAGAGGGAATCAGGCAGGCCCAGGAGTGACCTTTGTTCTGTTAACACCAGGAGCCTCTCACAGCTGGACTTGATGACAGAGCAGTGTGTGGCAGAAACAACACACTTCTAAAAAACACATGCGTGAAAGAAGAAAGCATGATATATTTTGAACTAAATTAAATGAGAATGTAATGTGACAAAATCTGTGGGATATAGCCAAGGCAGTGATATAGGAAATGTTTATAGAAAGGATTAAAATCAGTCACACAAGCTTCCAATGTGTCCTAGTTTCTTCCAACTAGAAAAAAAAAATCAAAACCTGAAAGAAATAGAGGGGAAGAAATAATAAATATATAAGAGTGGTGATCAGTGAAATAGAAAACAGTCAAACAATAGGGAAATTAATAAAAACAGTAAAACAATAGAGAAAGTTAATCAAACCAAGATCTGACTTATTGAAAAGATTAATGAAACTGCTCATCTCCAGCATGACTGATTAAGTTTTTTTAAATAAAAGAAGACATAAATTTGCAATATTACAGATGAAGGAATGGACATCACTTCAGATCCTACAGATGTTAAAAGTCTGGTAAGAGAATATTTGAATAATTTTATGTCAACAAATTCAACAGCCTTGATGAAAAAGACAACTTTAGTGAAAAGCACAAATTAACACGGTATTTGCAAGAAGAAATAGAACATGTAAATAGCCCTATATCAAATAAGAAAGTGAATTCATAATTTAAAAAGTTACTCACAAAGAAAATACCATGCTTATGTTATCCCACCTTTAAATTCTGTGAAATATTTAAGGAAGAAATAATACTAATCCTACACAAACTCTTTCAGGCAATAGTGTGAGGAGGGAACACTTACAAACTCATTTTATAAGGCCAGCATTAACTTATGTCAATACTCAACGAAAGTATTAGAAGAAAACAAAACTACAGACCAATACCCCTCATGAGAATAGATGCTAAATTCTTGACAACATATGAGGAAATAATATGCAGCTATATATATGTATAATATATATATTATATATACTATATATAATATATAGTATATATATATGACAACATATGAGGAAATAATATACAGCTATGTATATATATATATAAATCATGACCAAGTGGGGCTTATTCCAGATATACAAGAAAATTAAAGTAATTTACTCTATTAACAAAATAAAAGATAAGAACCATATTGTAATATCAATAAATATAAAAAAGCATTTGACAATATTTAAGTCCCATTCGTATTTTAAAATTCTCAGCATACTAGGAATAAAATACAATGTCTTCATCTTGATAAAGAAAACCTACAATAAACTTATAGCTAACTTCATACTTAATGGTGAGCATTCTGAAGGCATTTCTTCTTAGATGAGGGACAATACAAGAATACCCCTTTCGCCAGTTCTATTCAACATTGTACCGAAGGTTCTAACCAGTGCCATATGGCAAGATTAAAACAAAAAAAAAAGAATTGAGAAGACATATACACAAGTAAACTGTAATAATATATATGGAAAATTCTAAAGAATCTTAAAAAACAAACAAATTCCAGTAGAACTAATGAATGAGTTTAGCCACTTGGCACAACATAAGGCTAATACACAACTTTCAATTTTATATATATAGAGAGACAGGGTCTTGCTCTGTTGCCCAGGCTGGAGTGCAGTGGCATAACTGCAGCCTTCACCTCCCAAGATCCCCCCCCTTCAGCCTCCTGAGTAGCTGGGACCACAGGTGCATGACACCACACCTGGCTTTTTTTTTTTTTTTTTTTTTTTAATTTTTGTAGAGACAAAGTCTCACTATGTTGCCCAGGCTGGTATCAAACTCCTGGGCTCAAGTGATCCTTCTACCTCGGCCTTTTAAAGTCCTGGAATTACAGGCCTGAGCCACTGACCCAGCCTATATTTCTGTATACTAGCAACAAACAACTAGAAATTAATATTTTAAAAATAATAGTCACAACATCAAAAATACTGTACGCTTTGAAATAAATTTAACAAAATGTGTGTAAGAGTTGTACAGTGAAAATTACAAAATACCGTTGACAGAAATTAAAGAAGACAAATGAATGAAAAGAGACGGAACATGTTTTCACCTGTAAAACTCAGGAGGAGTAAGGTATTTTTTTCTCTCCGACGACTCCACAGCTTTAAATCCATCAAAATCGGACTGGCTTTGTCTGAATGATTTTGTATAAGTCAATGGCTTATTTCAAAATTCGTATGAAATTTCAAACACCAAAGAATAGGCAAAATATTTCAGAAAAGAAGAAAGATTGAGGATTTACAGTAACTAACTTCAAAACTCACTAGAAGAATGAGGCTAGACTGGCGTTTCGGGTCATCTGCAAGGCAGTTCAGTTTACCCCAGTCAGCTTCCTCCTCCTTCCTCTTATACGTCTGAATCCTTGATAAATATCTTGGTCTCCATACGCCGCCTCAGATTCGGCTTCTGCAGAACCCAGCATTTAGTAAGTATCACCCTATTCCAAATTGTTCTTCATATTGCTACTATACTTACCATTCTTATTATTCAACTTTCTAACTGTGAAAGTATTCCTAAAAGAAATACATAACTCCCATGACATAACACCCCTTCTAGAGCATAGAAACAAATGGAATATTCCTTTGAATCATTTTACGAAGCTTGAATAATCTAGATTCTAAAAACCTATGAACAACAATGAGACAAGATAAATAGGTGTATCTTCCTAATGTGAAACATTAAATTAAAAATAGTGGCAGTGAAAGTAGGCAGTACCTTTGAGGGACAATATGACATTATTTAATAGGGCTTATTGTAATAATTTAGAAAGAGAAAATTTCAGGGAATTTTCTTCCTCTACCTAAAAAAAAGAAGTCAACACTTTCTTTTAAGCAGTTAATGGGTATTTTAAGAATCTCCCAGTGATTCCACATCACTGTGGATGTCAATTAACTAATAGGCCAGGCCCCAATCCAGACAGTTAATAGCTTGTGTCTATGCTAGCTTTTCTGTTCTTACCTCAACAGTCTGTTTATTTAAGTGGCTTTAGTGGTTCTTAACCCATCAAAAGTGTTAGCTTAACAAAGAATACCAAACAATTAACCTCTGGTGGAAAAAAAGGAAACGATTAAAACAAGCAAAATGTATCGCTCTATTAGGTTCTGCAAACACCATCTTGATGAGCTAAAAGTCCCTAATAAAATAGCAGTTACACTCTGCCTAAAAACATACATCTCAATTATCATACAATGTGGATTGCTACCAAAATAGATGGGTGGTTGGTCTGTGTGAAGCAAAATGGTGGATATGACAGATTGTTTTTCCATGGAATTGGCTGAGCATCTGATTTCGGTGTCATGAGATCACAGTGAGGAACTCTGCTTGGTCCTTGTTATGCAGAGCTGGAGCAGAAGAGGAAAGTGATATCTCCAGTGGGCCTGTGAGGTCTTCAGACCGAGGGACAAGTTGGTGCCAAGAGCCGCCTGGACCACACACTGGAGAGGCAGTGGGGAGAAGGAGAGAGGAAACGCGGAGGGCAGGCCGTCCACAGCAGCCTCGGCCAGCCCGGACCACTGGCCGGACACACCAGGCTTTCCTTTTCCTGGCAGGCATGTCAGGGCAGCCAGGCAGGCAGCCACCTTCTTCCAGTCAGAGACTCTGCAAACCCATCTGGACAGCAGGTCAAGGCCCCGCTCCAGAGACACCGTCACTCTCCCCATGGCTGACGTCTTCCTCGCCAGGTGACTGGAAGACAGGATGGGATAGGGCCGGCAGACTGGATTTCCCCTCAGGTGGCTGGGGGCCTCTGACAGAGTGCAGGTGTCCTTGCCAGCTCCCATCCAGGCCGTCCCCACCCACTTCCCTGCAGCCCTCTAAGCCTGGGCGTTCACTGCAATGACTCATTCGCTCTGTGTGTCTGGAAGCACGTTGGTAGGCTAGGGAGGCAGGTACCACCCTAGCCTAAGGCGCACACTGCTTTATGTTCTAAAGTCCTTGCAGAATGTTCATTCTAACTACTAGCTTTCAGGGACAATTGGGAACAATATAATATTTCCTTCTCAAAATAGCCTCTGAGTTGCAACTGTAGGAAGAAGTTTTGTGTAACCCTTAGCTGGCCCTGGCTCCTGGAAAGCTGCGTAGGGAATCCCCATGACCGGAAAAAAAGTCAGGCTCTTAGCAGATCACTCACGATCTGCTTTTCTCCTGGGGTCTTCTGCCAGATGGATCCTGGGGTTCTCTCCTTGCCTTTCTCCATCTCCTTTCCTGGGGTTCCCAGGGCCTTCCCTGTCCCCTTCTGCTCCTGGCACTGGCTCTATCTTGAAGGGTGATGGCCCATGCTAGAAGCTTTAGCTCTTCTGGCTTCTAAGACAAACAACACTATCTCTTGCTATTATTCAACACTTTTCATAGCTTAATAAACTCAAAATCTTGTTACTCTAATGAAATCTCTGGCTGGTTAACACAGTATTACCCAAAAGCTTCTCCCCTACAAGTAGTGTGGAAGGAAAGGAAAGGAGAGGGTGGGGGCAGCCATGCTGCCTTTTCTCCCCTTCACAAGATGTACAGGCATGGACCCTCACAGCAATGTCCCAGCCTCCCCAGCCAGCATGGATGTGACTCTGGGTCCATCTCACAGTAAAGGTCCCTCTGATGTCCTCAGTTCAAGGACAACAGGCTCCACCGTTCTCCTGCTTTGTCCAGCAAAGAGTCCTGATGTTTGAGCTTTTTATCATCAAAGGAAAAGCTAATGCATACCAGCGAAATTTGAAACCCAACCTGACATCCTCTGGGGCAAAAGTGCATGGTGGCAGGTTCAAAGGATAGGACAGGAGACACGGGCCAATGACAGCTGGAAGAACTTGTTTGTTTGAAGAGGCAGGAGAGTCTCAGGAACGGTCACCTTTCATTAGCTGTAGATACATTCCTGAGGCAGCTCCTCCGGGTACCCAGGAAGTTCTCAGAAACCTGGCGGGGGGGTGGGGGTTGAACTTTGCTAATTTAAGGGGAAATCACCCGTGGCTGTCGCCAATCTCCATCTAAGCATACTTATATTCCAAGCTCTTTTCATTTCCATTCGGCCCCACGTGACCACAGTTTCTGAACACGAAGACGTAGGGGCTAGATCCCTTAGGTGAGACGCTACGGACGGAGCAACGGACGGAGCAACACACGGAGTCTTATTTCCATTTGACAGACTTCAGAGGAAAGTAAAGTTGGTGCAAAAAATATACAGGGCCCATGACCTGAGGTTAAGAGAAAGGCGGAAAAAAATGCCAGAATCTTTTCTTATTTGTAGCAATTGGCCCTTGATGTAGAACAGTGCGTTATACTCTATACAATTTCAATAAAGTCTAATTGGTTATGGTCAAGAATTTCTGGAGCATTTGGAGAAAATTCTGATGCATCTGAAGTTCACTTTTAAGGTCTGTACTGAGTCTGCTATCCACAGTTTCTTTTTTGTTTGTTTAGTAGTTGTTTATTATTATACATTTTAGAACACATTTCAAGTCAAAGAGACAGCGAGGTTTCTGCCGAAGACTGAATTTCAGCAGCCAATTTTGAAATCTGTGATGTGTGCATATTAAACCATAGAGACCTTCACATCAGAGGATGAGATGATTAAATTCTGCCTTTGTTTCTGAGATACTGCAGCATGAGGGACACAGTTTCTATAACAGTGACTGCTGTGGGTATAAAATGCATGCCTCAAATTATCTGGAAACTTTATATACACATATATCTATGAAGAGATGTTGGAAGGAAAATTCCTGCCTCGCCAGGTAAACCTGTGAACAAGAACAGAGTAAATGGCCAAGAACAGGAATGAGTGCTCTGTCCACACACTTGAGAAATACTAAGTATAATCTTCCACTTTTCGAAGAATGCAGAAACCAGCCTGTAATTAAGAACGTTTTGTGTTGACACTAATATCATCAGCCTCAAGCTATGAGACCTTTCATAGTTGCTCTGAATCAATCTAAAAATGTCTATTCCTTTCCAATACCTTATTCCAACTAAACGAGTTCTTTGCTGCTCATGACACACACACACACACACACTCGCACACACACACATACGCGCGCGCACACACACACAGAGCTATTTTTAGAATCCTGTAATATTTTCCCCAATTCTAGCCCTAGAGAATCCGTAAAATTGCTCTTCATGGCCCTGGAAGTATAATAGGTGCTCAAGGATATTCTCTGAATGACACAGGGCATGGATGGGAAAAAGGAATGAGTGAAAAAGAAATGACAAAAAGAAGGAAGAAAGGGAGGGAGGAAGGGAAGAAGGAAGGGAGGGAGGGAGGAAAAGAAAGAAAAGAAAGAAAGAAGGAAGGAAGGAAGGAAGGAAGGAAGGAAGGAAGGAAGAAAGAAAGAAAGAAAGAAAGAAAGAAAGAAAGAAAGAAAGAAAGAAAGGGAGAAAGAAAAGAAGGAAGGAAGGAAGGAAGGAAGGAAAGAAAGAAAGAAAGAAAGAAAGAAAGAAAGAAAGAAAGAGGAGACAGAGAGAGAATTAGTGACCACGTGGATTAACAAATTGATTTCAGAGGGCCCCGGAGTAATTTCACCGTTTAGACCACCTAGTCACTGGGATTACACGTCCCTCACAAAATGCACTTAACATGGGCCATGCAGACACCTGTTCCCTAGAACTGCCCTGAGCCTTGGATCTGATTTCACTGTGGTCCAACAACAGCTGCAAGTGCTACAGGCTCATGGCCACTCTGGCCACCGCCAGCCACCCCGTGTGAGCAGGAGGTGAAAGGCCCCATGTGTCTCACCTAAGCTCAGGATGCGTGACTGCTTCAATGTTTTCTTCTTCATGCCCAGATCCTTATTTGGAAAAGACGAAAAATTTCACAACTCTGTTCACATACTCCTTTTAATGACTTGACTTCCTGCATGGTTTTTAGTATAACTTTATGAGCAGCAAGCAACGCCTTTGAAATGTGGATTCAGGAAAAAATTGCTGCATGTTTGTGGCCTTGCTGGTCTGCATCATTTGCCTCAGTCTTTCATTATTAAAAGCCAAACAGCAGCAGTGACAACAGCAAAACTCCTCTACCTGATTACCTGGATTCAATAAGCCGCAGAAAATGAAGGAGTATATTAATTCACTGAGCTAGATCTTCTGTATTTTTTAAGCTCACCCAGTCAATCTTGTTAACACTGGCCTATTTTAGCTACTAGTTCTTATTCAAAGCTTTGTGAATAATCATAGCAACTAATTATAAAAGTGTCATTTTGTGCAGAACATTGACTCCAGATTAAATAGGTAAAGGGCTTTGGTTTTGATATGCTTTGTTTTCAATAAAGAGCCACAAAACTTGAGCGAATCCTTCCTCCATGTAGTTATATTAAGTACTTCATATAAAACATTGCTTTTAATTGTCATAACAACTCTTTGGAAGGAGTTTTATCTTTAGCTCCATTTTACAGTTTAGAAGATTAGGTAATGTGCCCAAGTTGACCCAACTACTGGGTACCATGGCTTGACCTGCTGGCTCCTAAGTTCACACTCAATCTGCTATAACTTGGAGCTTTCCTAGAGTTAACCTATATTCCTGTCCAGGCAGCATGAGGTCAGATACTACATTCCATGTGAAAATCTGTCCAAGATGCATCTGCCTCCTCTGCTTGGGTCAGTGGGAGGCACTGGCAGAGTTTGCTGAGGAACCTGCTGACCATGAACTTCTAAACATGGGGTCATTTGCAGGCCTAGACACAAGCGTAACACATTACACACAGGAGTTTACCATAAGTGTGTTGACAGAATGAATGAATATGAATGAATGAATGAATGAATAGACAGACAGGTAAAGCATAACATGGACAAGTGTGGGTTCTGTTCAGGCTAAATAGGCTTTTTTGCTCCTACCATCCAAGACACACAATATTAAATTTGCCAGCTGACGATGATAGTAACTTGAAAGCTATTAAAGGAAAGAAGTGTATTGCTGACCTCACCCTGTGTATGTCTGGAAGAGCTCTACTTATGTGGAACTACTGGGAGGTTCCTACTTTGACAGGAAGTGACTTGGAAAAGGAGATAGGATGAGTCAGTGAAATAGTCAGACCTGCTCCCCTTTCCCTCACTGGATTCTGTGGCTGACGCCAGCTCCAGGATATTTTCTTAAGCCCTCTTGACAGCTCATGTTAATTTTCTGAGGACACCAGGCTTACCACACTTTGCACAGCAACTCTGTGCACATACTCCCTGGAGCAGCATGTAAATAAGTATTAAAAGAAGAAGGAAATGGCTTTGTCCAGACTGTTCTGTGGTTTCTCTGTTGCAAACAGGAAGTAATGCAATGGGGATATACACAGAATATGAATCACTAGAATAGTAAATATAGGTCAAGAGAGGAGAACTCAAAATACACTTATCCTTAAGAAAGATGCAGAGCTAGTTCCTGACCAGTAATAAAGTATGCATTCATAATGGAATCATGTTATGGAAAGAGGTAATAAAGTGTCACCACATGTTTACAAGAAGACCATTTTAAGAGATACTTGGCATCAACTGGGCCACCATTATAAAACCATCTCCAGCTGAGTCTCCAAAATTGAAGGGTGCTGTCAAAAAGCCAGTTCACAGAGAGGCTAACAAAATGGTCATATGTTTAGAAAACAAGACAAATGGGGTAACTGTGTTTTTCCTCATTGAATAAGTAAAGGACTTAGGGCTTTTCCATTTGGAGAAAAGAATGTTGTTGGACGATTATAAATTATTGTTTCCTCACTCTTTAGGGGACATACATTGAAAAATGTATTTAGATTTCTGGTACTTAGGTTGTACTTTAGACATTAATTGTTACTAGCCAAAGCTCAAAGTTTTTGTATATTTAACCAGAGAGGCTTAAGAATCCCACGAAAATCTTTTTGACAACCTTTCTCATGGTGGAAGCTGGGGAGGCTCCATGTTACCTCCCTTGATACCTCCAACATTGGGAGTCTTCCTTCAGTGTCTGTCTTGCTTAGCAAGACTATGATGTCCTTATATTGATTACTGCTTTCTCACACCTTCCCTCAGTCACTCAATAACACCTGCCTAAGCATCCCCAGCACTCAACTTGGCTGTGGGAGGACTTCAAAGGTATAAAAAGTAGTGTCACCATAAATGGCATCAAGATATACCCCTGCGAAATATACACTCAAATGATAGCCCAAGGCCATGTGTGGCCTGCTGGAAGGAGCCTAGATTGACACAAAGGTGTGGGTTCTAGTTCTGCCTAATCTTATTGGCTGTGTGGGCTTGAACATAATCTTATTGGCTGTGTGAGCTTGAACAAGACACTGTCTTTTTACTGCACTTTGGTTCTTCCTGTGCAAAGTGAGAAAAAAATCAATTGCTTAGGAATAAAAGCAACCATCCATTTTACTGTGCAATATAATCAGTAAATCACTGTTCAACTACAGGGACTCTACAAGACAAGGCAGTGACTCAGCAGTGAGGGCAGGGGACAATGAGAAGAGATGAGCTTGGGAAAGACTCTGCAATGTTGAGGAGACTCGAATGGGACCCCAGAACCAGATAAATTACTAAGGCAGTGGACAGAGAATCCACCTTGGGATATCATTTTCTTTTAAAGGATATTAAGCAAAAATGTCCAGGCTCTTCAGAACTAATGCCAATTTAGGCATGACTACATAGGAAATATAGTGTCAAAGATTACAAATCAGATGAAAGAAGGAAAAATTTGTGTTACCATGAATGTTATAATCTAGAAGTTAGCTTTTAACGACTTGGATAGCTGAAGAGGGTTAAGAAATGTGACATTTATGGTTAAAATAGTCAAAATACTGTTTGTTACAAAAACAGAACCTATCTCCTGTCTTCAGATTTGGAGTCATTTTTAAAGAGAAAATATCTAACAATCTGTCTACTAAAATTGTCACTAACTGGATACTGAAGGAGCTTGAAGTATGTTGGAATGTATCACATTTTCATTTGACAGTGAGTCTTTTTCTATCATTTATCTGGGAGACAGCATAAGGCTTGTTTTCTTTTGCTGTGGCTATTTTGATCGCTTAGCCAAAAGATAGCTTAGCTGTATAAATCTGTACCAGGACATGTATATACCATTCTTTATTCCAATGAGGTAGCAGAGAAGTTCAATAAGCAAAAAAAGTTTAAGGTCGCAAAAAGAGAGTATGTGCTTCATAACACCACACAAGCAGAGATGATTGAAAATGAGAGCTAAGTGAAATCCTCAGATTTCAGAATGGCTGTTTCTGCAGAAAAGACAAAGTTCTTCACTGAAAGAGAGCTGCATCCAGGGAAGACTCCACAGAAGTGGAAATGCGGCCACCTTCCAAGTCACAGGGAATGCAGTATCTCCAACAACCTGTCATTTAGGAAGATCAGCCAGCACATTATAAATCATTTCACATCTCTAAGATGAGAAAAATAAAAATAAAAAGCACCGACAGAGGCATCAGCTTTCCTCAGGCATTGCAAGGAGCACTCACTTCAAAGCTTAATTTGGCGCAAATGGAAGCCCATTAAACTCGGTGTGCCCACAGATGAGATGCCTGCTCAGATTTCTACGGAGCCTTCAAAAAACAAAGAAGTCACTCCATTTTCAAGCTTGAGGTTTAAAAGCTTATGCTTGCAATCCCGGGTCATGATGCTTAGTTGCCCCAGAACCGTTTGATTCTGATGTCGTTATTAAACAGTGTGCTTTGAATTACAGCTCTCAAACCCTTCAGAATTGCTTTTGTTTTCCACAGTAATAAAGTCTTTTCCCGTCCTAAGAAAAAGATTCCTAGGAATTGCTCTGCACGGAGTCTACAGTTTGGAAGAAGGAGAAAGGGGACAAGAAGGCTAAGAGCTTGCTGGTTTTCCCTTGTCTCTGATCATAAAGTAAAGTTCAAGTGGTGTCATTCCACACTAATCAGAATAATGAGGTAAGAAAATGGACAGGAAATGGCTTCACTTTAAGTGCCCATTATCTGATGCCAATTGACAAAGAAACGCTTAGGAAATTGGAAGTGTATGCAGCAGCCAGTCCCATGATGGGGGCACTGAAGTCAATATGGTCATTGTTGCTCATTTCAATGTCAAGGTTTCGTGAGTAGGGGGATTTTTCAGACACAAATTACAGTCCTTATTAGCGAGTGTTGAAAATGATGCTGGAAACAAGCCTATGTATAATGCTTCCGTAAGTGGGTAGACCAGTCTGTTCCTAGTATTAACCACAGTCTTCAAAATTAAGACCAAATGCCAGTAAACAATGCATATTCTTTTCCATGTGAATTTTTCTTCCTAATAATGCCGTCAATACAAGATTGAATTTCAAGTCTACCTAGAGAGCTATATGAAAAGCGAACAATTTGATCTCTGAAGGATTTCATTTCATCCAAGATACTCTGAAATTTTCTTTGTCTCCATACGGTATCTTTGTCAATTTAATATGGTTAATGGCCAGGAATGTCAAAAGCCACATGATGCTGGAAGGCACATTTTCACTTCATCTGCCTTTCTGACACGTTTCCTTTAACTTAATCAGGGGGTTGACGCTAATTTCCTGAAGCAGTTTCCAGGGTCCTTGTGCAAAAAGCGAAAACCATTCCCATTCTTTTAGGACATATGGTTGTCATTATATAAAAATTCTCTTGTGCCATTCTGGCACCCCCATGCCCCCACCGCCACCACTACAGATTGAGTTCAACCACCATGTTTCGAGTACATTCATTTTCCAAGGCTTTCTGGGGGCCTGTCAGCCAAGCACCCCCAAAAGCAGGAGTGTGTCCACTCATGGGCTCCACATTCCAGCCCTCGGCCACCCGGGGGGATTGGAGTGGGTCACCACATTGCCACCAGGTGTCCTAGCAGCCCAGGAAATTGACTTGATCTCCTGCTACACAAAATGCAACCCTCTGTGGAAGACACCAGAGTCACCTTCCAGGGCTCAGTATAGCAGAATCACTAGGTAGGACTGAGGACCTGGGGTGCTTTCATCAGCAAGAAGCCCACCGGGGTCTTGCGATAGCCATAGTGGGCACCCTAGAATCAGACTGCCTGAGGTTGAGTCTTCTGGCCCTAATGCTTACAAACTCTGGCCTGGGCAAGTTTCTGACCCTCTTCCAAGATTCCAGTGTGCCCATCTGTGAAATGGGTACCCATTTCACAGAGCTCATGTGAGGGCAGAGTGAGATAATGTCCTTAGGGCCCTCAGCAAAGTCAAGGGCACAGTGGAGGTGAGGAGTAAACACTAACCCTTTCCGTTTCTTGTCTGACGAATGGAAGTCAGTCTACTACCCACCTCAAAGGTTGTTGTGAAGACTGAAGGAGTGAAGGCATGTGAAGGTCTGGGACTGCTTGGGGTGTAGCAAGCACACAGTAAATGCTAGCGGTGCTATTGTTATTCATAATATACACAGAGTGACCTTGGCCCTAGTGACAGACACCTCATCTCATAGGCATGACTCTGCAGAGGCCTTGGGCGCCCAGGAGATGACATTGGGAGGTGTCTCATCCATCAGGCACAGACAAAGCCTTAGGGAAGAAGTCGAGTTCCAAGCCTCCACAGAGGTGGTGAAGAGCAGAACATGGGGTCAGGGTGGTCGTGGGAACTTCTGATGGGCCAAGGCCACCCAGAGATAAGGCCGCTCATGCCCAGCAGTTGTGAGTGCTTCTTTAGTAGCTATAGGAATCAGACATTTTTCATTCACCCTAACATTCTATTGAGATCCCACCAAACTGAGTAATCAATAGTAGGCACTTATAAAAAGGAGGAAGAGGCCAACAGGAGACTGGCTGTTGAAGGAAGTGTCAACTGCCTGTCTGAATTAGTCAGGTCTCTCCAGAGAAGCAGAACCAATCAGGATAGACAGAGATGTCTAAGAGGGGATTTGTTATGGGAGTCCGCTCAGGAGATTTTGGGGACCAAGAAGTCCCACTGATATGGTTGGCTCTGTGTCCCCACCCAAATCTCATCTTGAACTGTACTCCCATAATTCCCATGTGCTGTGGGAGGGATCCAGTGGGAGATAATTTTAATCACAGGGGTGGTTTCAGCCATGCTGTTCTCGCGGTAGTGGGATCTGATGGTTTTATCAGGGTTTTCTGCTTTTGCATCTTCCTCATTTTCTCTTGCTGCCACCATGTAAGAAGTGCCTTTTACCTGCCACCATGATTCCAAGGCCTCCCCAGTCTTGGATATGTCTTTATCAACAGCATGAAAACGACTAATACAGTAAATTGGTACCAATAGAGTGGGGTGCTGCTGAAAAGATACCTGAAAATGTGGAAGTGACTTCAGAACTGGGTAACAGGAAGAGGTTGGAACAGTTTGGAGGACCCAGAAGAAGATAGGAAAACGTGGGAAAGTATGGAACTTCCTAGAGACTCGTTGAGTGGCTTTGCCCAAAATGCTGATAGTAATATGGATAATGAAATCCAGGACGAGGCAGTCTTTGCTGGAAATGAGGAACTTCTTGGGAACTGGAGCAAAGGTGGCTCTTGTTACGTTTTAGCAAGGAGACTGGCGGCATTTTGCTCCTGCCCTAGAGAGTTGTGGAACTTTGAACTTGAGGAAAATGAGTTAGGATATCTAGTGGAATAAATTTCTAAGCAGTAAAGCATTCAAGAGGTGACTTGGATGCTGTTAAAGACATTCAGTTTTATAAGGGAAGCAGAGCATAAAAGTTCAGAAAATTTGCAGTCTGACAATATGATAGAAAGCAAAACGCTATTTTCTGAGGAGAAATTCAAGCTGGCTGTAGAAATGTACATAAATAACAAGGAGCCTAATGTTAATCCCCAAGACAATGGGGACAATATCTCCAGGGCGTATCAGAGGTCTTCCCGGCAGCCTCTCCCGTCACAGGCCTGGAGGCCTAGGAGAAAATGGTTTCAAGGGCCAGACCCAGGGTCCCCATGCTGTGTGCAGTTTAGGGACGTAGTGACTTGCATTCCAGCTGCTCCAGCCATGAATGAAAGGAGCCAACATAGAGCTTGGGCTGTGGCTTCAGAGGGTACAAGCCTCAAGCCTTGGCAGCTTCCACATGGTGTTGAGCTTGCAAGTACACAGAAGTCAAGAATTGGGGTTTGGGAACCTCTGCCTAGATTTCAGAAGATGTATGGAAATGCCCAGATGCCCAGGCAGAAGTTTGCTGCAGGGGCAGGGTGCTCATGGAGAACCTCTGCTAGGGTAGTGTGGAAGGGAAATGTGGGGTCAGAGCCCCCATACAGAGTCCCTACTGGGGCACTGCCTAGAGGAACTATGAGAAGAGGGTCATTGTCCTCCAGACTCCAGAATGGTAGATCCACTGACAGCTTGCACCGTTTCCCCAGAAAAGCCACAGACAGTGAATGCCAGCCCATGAAACCAGCTGGGAGGGAGGCTATATCCTGCAAAGCCACAGAGGCAGAGCTGCCCAAGAGCATGGGAACCCACCTCTTGCAGCCATGTGACCTGAATGTGAGACGTGGAGTCAAAGGAGATCATTTTGGAGCTTTAAAATTTGACTGCCCTGCTGGATTTCAGACTTGCATGAACCCTATAACCCCTTTGTTTTGGCCAATTTCTCCCATTTGGTTCGGCTGTATTTACCCAATGCCTGTACCCCCGTTGTATCTAGGAAGTAACTAGCTTGTTTTTGATTTTACAGGCTCATAGGCAGAAGGGACTTGCTTTGTCTCAGATGAGATTTTGGACTGTGGACTTTGGGTTAGTGCTGAAATGAGTTAAGACTTTGGGGGACTGTTGGGAAGTCGTGGTTGGTTTTGAAATGTGAGGACATGAGATTTGGAGGGGTCAGGTCAGGTTTGGCTCTGTGTCCCCACCCAAATCTCATCTTGAATTGTACTCCCATAATTCCTACATGTTGTGGGAGGGACCTGGTGGGACATAATTTGAATCATGGGGGCAGTTTCCCCCAAGCTGGTAGCGGGTGGGTCTCATAAGATCTGATGGTTTTATCAGGGGTTTCCGCTTTTGCATCTTCCTCATTTTTCTCTTGCCACCACCATGTAAGAAGTGCCTTTCACCTCCCACCATGATTCTGAGGCCTCCCTGGCCATGTAGAACTGTAAGTCCAGTTAAATCTCTTTTTCCTCCCAGTCTTGGGTGTGTCATTATCAGCAGCATTAAAAGAGACTAATACACCCACAATCTGGAAGCTAGAGAAGGAGGAAAGCTGGGGACATAATTCAGTCTCAGACCACAGGCCTGAGAACCAGAGGCTTCATCTTGGAGTCTGAAGGCCCAAGAACCAGAGGCTCCAATGTCCAAGGGCAGAAGAAGATGGATGTCCCAGCTCACAACAGAGCTGTGCCTTTTTGTTCTATGGGACCCTCAATGGATGCATGATTTCTGCCCACATTGGTGAGGCTGATCTGCTTTATCCAGTCTACTGACTCAAATGCTAATCTCCATGGACACCCTCACAGACACACCCAGAAATAATATTTTACCAACTAAGTGAGCGTACCTGAGGCAAGCCAAGTTGACACCTAAAATTAACATCACACAGCTCATCATTTCCTTTCCTGAGGAACATGGCTGGACCAGATGCAGGGCCCAGGCTCCATCTGGATCACAGTTTGACCAAGATCCTGAACTCTGGCATGTTGCAGCCCAGAGAGGGATCAGAGGCACAGGGCTGAGTCTCAGGGCCAAGTCTGAAGAGCTTGGGCTCAGTGTGGCAAGCAGCATCCTTGTGTGCAACCAGGGCGCTGTCCCCTCCAGAGTCCTCCAGGCCCATCCCTGTCCCCCACGGCAGTGCCAGACCCTTTGGTCCTTCTCCTTTATGACGATTACAGAAGCTCCCCTCAGACTTGCCCAGAGAAGCGGGACCTGTCTTTGGCTTGATTTGCTTAAGAAACAATGTGTGGTTAATGCTGGAACCTGAAATAGTCAGGCCTTGCAATCCTCTTGGCCGGTAGCAAGTTGTCTGTGACGGTAAATTCGGAAACAGGATAGCACCACCTCTGACCTTGAATGAATTTAGTGTGACTCCCATTTTCCTTCTTTCAGTGTGAGCTAATCCTACCAGTACTTTAAGGACCTTCTCAAGTGTACGCAGATCCCTGCTTCAATGCAGGTTCCCCTCCACAAAGCCCAGGTATAAGAGGAAGTGGTCATGAAGTTAGGCCAAGCATCACCTACAATCCTTAAGACCCTGGGGCAGGTTTTGGGAGCCCAGCACCCAGAAGCACAAGAGGACACAGTATTTACTGGTCATGAAGGGGTCCACTGCCATCTCCATGCTGCAAAGGATGCCACCAGCTTCATAGTATCAGTCATCAGGCCAGAGCACGGCATCCAGGAAATGAGTGGCAGAGCAGGGAAGCATAAACTTCACAATGCATCTGACTCACAATTGTCTGACACTGAGAGGCAGCAACCGTGGAGTCATGTCTGCTGGGGAGAAGAATTTTAATCATTCACATGTGCACTCAGCTGCCAGCCATGCAAATGCTCCTAGTATACTGGGGCCTTTCAGCTCCCTTCCCGTCCCCTGCAATGGCCCTGAGAAGAAGGCCGGGCAGGACAGTCGCCATTACTGCATCAGATGAAGATTTGTTTCAGCAAGAGAATGGGAAAAAAAATAAAAAAAGAAATATCTTGCTGGTTTTAATAATGTTGCAAAGAATGCGTGACTATAGGAAGTTCTTTGTGGATTTGAAATTTGGGGTTCTGAATATTTGGGTACAGGCCTTGCCAACCCACAATGCCCTTTGGGCAATTCTCAGTGACTGTAGGCTTGAGTGAAGCCAGGGTGAAGATAGATGGAGTGTTGGGGCTGGGGGAGCTCCCAGAGAGGGGCCAGGACCCATGCTGTCATGGCTCCCTTTGCAGAGTCCTGCAGAGGCCAGGATGATTGGTTGAATGAAGGCTGCACAGAGGATAACAAAGGCTGCGGTTCTGATCTGACTGTGCTGGATGAGAGCCTGGAAGAGCAGGAGGCAGATATTCTTCCCTGCAGCCCACAGCCACAGCCATGCCTTTCACATCAGCCTGTCCTATCTCCTGAGATTAGGGCTACAGCAAGAGGTATAGGATGGTGGGGAAACTTGATCACCGGAGACGTTCTATCAAACCCCAAGAATCTATGACATTCCAATTGGAGAGTGTTGTTAAAACCTCCAAACTCAGCCCCTGGGACTCGGTTATGGCCTCATGGAGACCCTGAGACTATGCACTGCTACCATGACCTGCTGTGTTCACTGCCCATTTCCTGCACTGGAACGCTGACGCTGGCTTCATTTCTCTTCTCTTGTTTGATCTAAAATCTAGTCCTTATACACAGGACCCCTAACAAGAGCTCTACTCCTTTTCATGGAAACCTGCCCCTCAGTTTTAGTTACTAGTCTGTGGACCACTTATCTATTCATCCATACCATGCTGACACAGTTTCTCAAAGACCTGGTGTGAACAGATGTCCACTGCCTGAAGGATTTTTAAGGGCCACCCTGCAGAACAACTCCAAGATATTCTAGTATCTCCAAGATGACTGCCTCTCTTCTCACTGCAGGGTGGTCAGGGGAGAAAGCGTAGTTCATAACTCTGGGTGTGCATAGCCTCAGGGATTCCAGCCAGTGTAGGAAGACAGAGCAAGCACGTCACCACCACCTCCTCCTCTGCTCACGGGAGGCATTGCTAACTGATCCCAGAGCTCTGTCTCACATCACTGTTAGATGGGAGCTAACATTCAAGCTGAAGCCTTTTTGGTACCTTGACTTTGCCCAACCCGGAGTGATATGTTTTCAATGAAACTGAGAGATAATTCACAATCAGGGACCACAAGGCTTTTGTGGGGCTTACAGCAATACCTGGGAGAGACAGAGTACCCAACACACGGAGATGGCTCTGTGGCTCCTGGGGCTTGTCGCTCACTTGGGTTTGAAACAGGCTCTGCACTCTGTGCACACCTGTCTACCCCAGGGGCAGAGCAGCCACCAGTCATCAGGCAGGCACCCTAACTCTTAGCCCCTAACTCAGGTCCCTAGAGTGATCTGTATGACCGATGAGGGTCCCAGTAGGAGGGTCCCACAGGGAACACCACTGGCTCTGTAGTGTCAGTGTTTCAATGAAACAAAGACGGTAGCTGTAACATTCTGGTGGCAAAACACCAGCCTTCCTGCCTCCCCCAGGCATTTCCCTTCACAGATCCATTGGCAGCTTCCAGCACAGGGATTCCCAGTGCCATTTGAGCTTTGCCCCTTCCATGGGCCTGGGCAGAAAACATGTTTGCTACCCAGGAACTTTGTTGAAATGGCAGCAGGCAATGATAGGATTATCAGTTTTTTCTTGACTCTGCCCAATCCCTAAAGAAATGGACAAGGTACCATGCAGAGCCACAAGGAACCCCTCTGCTGATGAGTCCCAACGTTCATGGCACACACTGTAATGAAGCTGTGGCTGGCAGTGACATGACAGTTCATCCTCCAAGATAGAAGGGAGCAACCTGCAGAGACAGAAACCTGCTGTGGTCACTGCGTTTTCTAAAAACATTTCTACCCATGGGCCTGATATGTGAGGAGCTGCCGCCTGTTTCTTATGTGAGGGGTGGCGTGGGGGTCCCTGAGCCCTGGTGCTCTATCTAGACCAATGTGTCCACAGGGAACTTTCTGGAAGGGCTGCCCCTCTATGGTACAATTACTGGTAGATTTTTATCACTAGAGAAATGAGAAAAATAATAAGGAAATTGCCATAGAAATACATATATGGATAATAAACTTTTAGGCAAAAATATATATTCTTCAAAATGAAAAATGATACGAAACTGTTACAGAAATTAATTATGCAATCAAGTCGAAGAAACTCAGTCTAAACAAAAGGGTCTCTCATGCCTGCCTCTTCAACTCCACTAATCTGGAAGAGAGAGGCTTCATGAAAAAATAGACAACCCTTGTGAACGATCAGGTTGGGATATAGAGTGAGTTGCAAGTTGAGATCCTCATATTGATTTTCCTGTTGGATACTTTGGTAGGGGGGTTCAATCTTTCGGCTTCCCTGAGTCACACTGGAAGAAGAATCGTCTTGGGCCACACATAAAATACACTAACATTAACAATAGCTGATGAGAAAAAAAAAAAAGTTGCAAAAAAACTCATAATGTTTTCAGAAAGTTTACAAATTTGTGTTTGTAATCTTCGCTGCATTCAAAGCCATCCCAGGCCGCATGTGGCCCGCGGGCCACGGGTTGGATAAACTTGACTTACAGATAAGCCTTACAGCGCCTCTATTCTTTTTAAATCACCCACAGATACTGCAAGGAATCCTGTAGACTTCTGTTTCTAAGAATCAGGGGCTTTTTGCTTTTCCTTACCCTTCACAAGATGGCCCAGGAGCCAGCTGGTTTTTACCCAGAGGACTTGCTGATGCACCTCTACAGCCTCAGAGATGGTGAGCAGCAAGACAGAGGCAGCACCTTTTGCATATGCATATGCTAGTAGGTCTAATCAGCCAAACAACCTGGTGAGGTCAGCCCTCCTGCCGCTTTTCAGGGAAGGAGCCTGAGCATGGGTGCCTGGCTCTGCTGGAGCTGACAGCACTCCTCGCTGGCACACTTCTCCCCTGAAAATGAAAATGATCTCTGCAGGGAACTGGAAACAAGAAGTGTTCTGTTTTGGTTTGATTTTCTGTACTAAGGCTATTTGAAATGTAAGCTCTTTTGGTATTTAAAGTCTTTGGGGCTGGGCATGATGGCTCACGCCTGTACTCCCTGCACTTTGGGTGGCCGAGGCGGGTGGATCACCTGAGGTCAGGAGTTTGAGATGAGGCTTGCCAATGTGTCAAAACCCCATCTCTACTAAAATACAACAATTAGTTGGGCGTGGTGGTGCAAGCCTGTAGTCCCAGCTACTCGGGAAGCAGAGGCAGGAGCACTGCTTGAATCCGGGAGGCGGAGGTTGCAGTGAGCTGAGGTCGTACCACTGCACTCCAGCCTGGGTGACAAAGTGAGACTCCATCTCAAAAAAAAAAAAAAAAAAAAAGCCTTTGGTGGGGGGGGTTATAAAAGCAGGAATAATTGTAAAAGTGGGCAGGACCTTGCAGGCAAAAGAAACAGGATGTGTGAAGAGCACAGAAACACGGCATCTGAGGGGGCCCAGAACAGGAGGGCAGCCTCAGCCATTCCGTGTGGCTGGAACACAAGGTGCCTGGGACAGTGCCGGGAGAGGAGGCTGACAGGGACCTTCTCAGCATTGCAAAATAACAGCCACATGTGTTTCATTTAGCATCCATCCCAGGCATGATTTCAGCTCATCTCTAGCGTTCCTAGGAACGAGGCATCGTCATTCTCCTTTTACAGATTAAAAACTGAAGCTCAGGGGAGACTGCAGTCTTGTTTGAGATCTGGTAATGGCCAAGAGGGAAAATTAATACATGAATGTGTGGTACTTTTAAAATACACCCATGAATTATTTAACACTCTTCCCTTCCAGAGGTGAAGGTCAATCCCACTCCTCTTGAACGTGAGTTGGACTTCATGCCTCTCTTCTGCTGAACAGAATGCAGCAGAAGTGATGATGTGTGACTTCCAAGGCTGCGTCATAAGAGGCATGACTGATTGTTTCCTGCTCTCTCTTGGATCCTTTATTCTGGGGGAAGCCAGCTGCCATATCGGGAAGATACATAAGCAGCCCTATGGAGAGACCCATGTGCCAAGGAGCTGAGGCCTCCAGCAAACAGCCAGCAAGGAACTGAGGTGCCTGCCAACTGCCTCGAGGGAGCACAGGAGTGGATCACCCGCACCATTCACGCCTTCAGATGACTGTAGTTCCAGCCAACATCTCCAGGGCAGCCTTCAGCCGTAGCCTCCCAGCCAAGCTGCTCTGGGATTCCCAATGCACAGAAACAATGAGGAAAAAATGTTTATTGTTTTAAGCTGCTCAACGTAGTGGTAATTGGTACACTGCAATAAAAAAAGGAAGACATGATTTACAAATCCAGGAAATACAAATGCATATAAAATAAGAAGTGTGTGTCGTCCCCTCCCGCTTTGTCTTCACCAAATCCCCCACAGGGATAATCAACTAGTGTTTCCACGTTCACCCTTCCAGCCCATTATGCCTCCAGTAAAGGGCTGAAGAGCTAAAGAAGCTCATACACCCCTTACGGAAGGGCTTTGTGGAAGTCTGCAGAAGCCATTGAGTATCTTAGACAGGGGCTAACACCATCAGACTTGCCTTGTGGAAAGAACAGCCTGGCAGCCTGGAGAGGAGAGGTTGCAGTGGATAGGATGAGAGGTAGAATCCGTGATGCAGACGGGAAATGACACGGTGACCACGAAGATGCAAAGTTCCAGAACAGAAAGGCAGAGTCTAGAAATATTTAGTGATAGGACCAACAGGACCTCCCCTCTTGCTGCAGCCTGCGGGTGTCCACCACTAGGGCTAGGTGTGTTCAAGTGTGTAGGAGTCATTTGCTCAGTTAGAGTGTGAATGCATCTGACTTTGGTGAACCATCAACGCAAATTCAATCTCACCATCCCATTTTCCATATGCAGCAGCCCGGAGAGGTCAAAGGCGAATGCTGTGTTCTACAGCGGACTCCATGCAGGACCAGTCCTGACCCTGGACCAAGGCTTGGGTGCCGGGCATTAATCAGCATTTCCTGGCTGTGTTTCTGTGCTACAAAGAGCCCGATAGGCGTTTTAGACTTTCTCAACATTCCTGTATGATAGGCATCCTCATGATCCTCATCTTACAAATTAGAATGCGGGTCAGCAGACTGCCACCCTGGGCCAAATCCTGCTGCCGCTTGATTTTGTGAATGAAGTTTTTTGGGAACCCAGGTACGCTCATTTGTTTACGTATTGACCACGGCTGCTTTTGCTCTGCTGTGGGTGAGCTGAATAGTGGCCACTGAGACCTTATGGCCAAAAATATTTACTCCCTGACCTCTGATCTAGCCCAGATGAGGGAGGCTGAGCAATTGCCCCCTGCAGCCAGACTCGAGCTGGGGGGGTTCTGACTTCAGAGGCCAGCACTTGTGTTGAACTGGGCCCAGCAGAGTGGCCACCAGTTTGAGGTTGGTGTCGTCTGCTTTCCTTCAGAGCAACTCTGAGCAGCTCAGAGAAGCTGCAACTTGAGGCCTCGAAGGCTCCCTGCGTAGTCAGAAGATGGTCTGAAATCTGAAGAGGGCCAGCGGGAGGGGATGCAACTTTGCCGAAAGGAGCCCGGCAGGCAGGAGGGCCCTGGAAGTGTAATTACAGACTCCAGTTTGCCTGTGTGCTTCTTTGTCTAGAAGAGGGGTGGGCTGGGTGCCTCCAGCTCTAGGAGCCTCACAGAGAGCTAACCCAGCCCCAGAGTGGGGGCGGGAGAGGAAAGAGGAGGGGTTGGGAGAAACAGAGGGAGACAGAGAAGAGACAGGAGAAAGAGGGGGAGGGAGAGGGAAAGAGAGGAGAGAAAGGAAGAGACTGTCTCTAGGGGAGAGAAAGAGGAAGAGAGACTGTCTCTAGAGAGAAAAAGGAGAGAGAGGGAGAAGGCCTCAGTGGCCGCACTGCTGGGTTTGGCTTGGAGGAGACTTGTCATCAGCCGTCCTGGCTGGCCTGTAAAACTGCAGAGAATCAATTTCCTGTGTTATTGGTGGTTCCATTTAGGTACTCTTCCCCTAGGCATTTTTCAATTACAGGTCTAAAATCTCATTCTCTCTAAGCATGTTTTTTTTTTTTTTTTTTTTTTTTTGAATCCTGCCTTTGTTGAGGTTCAAACTGGCTGGCCCCAACCCAGAGACGACCAAAGAGCATAGCAGAGCAGAGAGCTCTAGTCACTGCCTGAGGGCGTGGCCACGCCCACCCTGCCCACATGGGAGCTGTAAAAGTGGTGTTGGCTGGAGCAAAAGGTGCACTTTGGAGATGCACATGGAAGCCTGAGCCACGATGGAGCCCACGGCAGACACCAGCGGAGGGGACACTGCCGGCAAGGGCAGTTTGTCCAGGTGCCCCAGATCCAGCCTCTGAGCCCCACCCTGCCTCTCTGTCCTCAGATGGCTTGGTCTGTCTTACAGACCAGGAGGCAGCCAGGCATTGGCGTGGATATTAGAAAATAAAATTGCCAGTCTGGGTCCTGCTCAGGTGAGAGTCGTTTAACCCAGGCTCCTGCCCTGCCCAAGCAGACAGTGCGGGCCTGAGAAAGTCCGTCTTGCAACTTGTCATTTCACCTTTAAACTCTCACTCCTCCGAGCCTCAGGGGTTCTGGTCTCCAGGAGTTCCCATTCCAACATGCATCACCCTGGGGTAGGAGAGGCGATCATCTGAAGATTGATGTGTGCAGTTTTAGCGCAGCCATGCCCTTCCCAGGCAGTGTCTAACGCTCTCTGCTCTGCTCTGCTCTGCTCTTTGAAGTGAAGTATTAGGATGCCAGCAGGGATAGTAGAAATGCAATTTAGGGGAGTGGGGGAGACATCTGAACTCAGTTTATCTGAAACCTATGATGCTTCCACTGTGTGTGTGAGATCCAGTGGCAGGTGAGAGGGTTGCAAAGGTGAGCAGGACACGGGTTCTGTCCCGGGGAGCTCACATTCCAGTAAGAGCTACTCATGAGAATGAAGAAGTGTGGATGCACATGGTGTGATCAACAAAATCGTAGCCCACCAAAGACGTCCATGTCCTAATCCTCAGAGCCTGTGACTTTGTTACCTTAGATGACAAAGCAGCTGTGCAGATGTGACAAGTCAAGGACCTTGAGATGGAGAGCTGAGCCTGGATTATCCAGGTGGGCCCAATGCACTCATAGGGTCTTTATGAGTGGGAGGCAAGGGAGTGAGTCGCAGAAGGAGATGCGGTGACAGATGCAGGCATCAGAGTGATTCCATGTGAGAAGGACTGGACCAGCCATTGCTGGCTGTGCAGATGGAGGAAGGGGCCATGAGCCAAGGAATGACAGTGGCCTCCAAAAGCTGAAAAAGGCAAGGAAATGGATTTTCCCTAGAACAATCCAGGAGGAACACTGCCCAGTTGATGCCTTGATTTTAGCCTAGCGACACCCATTTTGGACTCTAGCCTCCAGAACTATAAAATAATAAATGTGCATGTTTTAAGCCTCTAAACTTGTGGTGGTTTGTGACAGCAGTGACAGGGAACTAATGGTATACGCAGGAACGCCCATGTGCCCAGTGGGGAGGGGTGACTTTGGGAGCACAGAAGAGCCCGGGTGTCAGGGGAGCTGCCTGGAGAAGATGCCCGGGCTGAGTACTGAAGGATGAGTATCTCCAGGGCAAGCCGAGAGGAAGCCCAAGGAGGCAAAAGAAAGGAGTAGAGACAGCATGGTCTGTAGCGCCAGGAGGTGTGTGGAGACCCCTAAACATCTTGGGTCCATAGAGCAGGAGGTAGGGGTGGGAGAAGGAGGATGGGGCAGGGGAGGTATGCAGGGCCCTGCCCAGTGCCTTTCAGACAGCACAAGGGAAGGGGCACTGTGGTCACGTTAACCTGGGTTGCATTTTCCTTTCAACAGCATGCCTTACAGAAATAAATCTTTTAATTACATCTTCTAATAACAACTGGCTTGGCTAGGCACAGTGGCTCAAACCTGTAATTCCAGCCCTTTAAGAAGGCTGAGGTAGGCGGATCACTTAAGCCCAGAAGTTTGAGGCCAACTTGGGCAATATAGTGAGACCCCATCTCTACAAAAACAAAAAACAAAAAACAAAAAACAAAACCAATGAATTAGCCAGGCATATTGGTGCCTGCCTGTAATCCCAGCTAGTCAGGAAGCTGAGGTGAGAAGATCGTCTGAGCCTAGGAGTTCGAGGCTGCAGTGAACCATGATAACGCCACTGCACACCAACCTGGGTGACAGAGTGAGATTTTGTCTCAAAAAACAAAAACCAAAAAGCAACTGGCTTGACTATTTTCAGTGGCCACTAATCAGGTAATCTCATCAATTCATTAAGAAAATAACTACTGGCTAGCTAGTCATCATGAGAACTCTACACGTCAAATCATTGTTTTGGGATTTTAAGATCAATAGCTAAGTTGATTACATCCAGCTGCTATGTTATCTTGCAAACTCCCTTGCCCCAATTTCCTACACCACACCAGAGACATTCAAAGTTCTGAGGAAGCCTGGAATTTGGGTGAGTTCCTCAGAAGAGCTGCCTGTGAATTTAGGAAGAATGCGGTTATCAGTCCCAGAAATGCAGAACAGTATTTCTGTTGCCGTGGAGGCAACAGAGGCTTTGGGTTAAGATGCACCTGAATTTGAGCCCAGCTCTGCCACATTTGCCCGGGTAACTTTGGACAAGTTGCTTAACCTCTGTGAATTCAGTTTCCCTCTCTGTAAAATGGGGATGGTCACGTCAAACTCTCGGAGTTGCCAATACTAAATAAAATAATACTTGTAAGTGCAAGGTGTCTCCTGAGACACAAGCACTAACTGATACACTCAGCAAGATGTCACTGATGGAAAAATGAGCCCCCTTCTCAATGCTGGTGTGGCCCAGCCCATTGCAGACATAAGTGTGGACGCGGCTGCTACAGAGGCCCTGAGAGCTCCTGGGAGACCACCGGTGGAACAGCCAGGCCACTTCCAAATAGAACTATGGACGCGCGCCACGTCTGCATTTATGCGCTGGGGTCTTTTGAGCAGGCAGGCCAGAGCTGAGGAGTTAGGACGAAACAAATTCCCAAACAGACGCAGATTCCCATGGAAAGAAGTGGAAGAAGGTCAGGGGACTGTAGCGGACTTGGCTGCTGTTCTTCTTGGGCCATGTCTGGCAGGTCTTCCCTGCACAGTGGGCTCCCTTTGACCTGCTCCTGGGGACCTTGGCAGCCCCGCTTTGTTGTGCTTAAGTGTGACCTTCCCTGACCCCAGTGTCATTTGAGATGTCGCCATGGAGACTGCCAGACCTCCCTGGAGCTGACCTTTTCAGGGCTTGTTTCTAGGCTGCTCACATCACCCAACACAACCCCTCGGTTAGCTCTATGGGATATGGCTAGCAGGTATATTTGATTTCATGGGTGACTATTTTTGAGTGAGGCTGTCTACGCAATCTTGAAAAGGTAAAAATGGCATTCACACGGTTATTTATTGTCAGCTACACCTGACTGCTAGTTTGATTCCATGTAAGGGAGGCCGATTACAAATTACTGAAAGCAAAGAAACAGCAGGCCTGCTACTTCTGTAACTGCCTGTCAGCAATTCCATAAAGTGGGCTTACTCTGGGTTTTTTTTTTTTTTTTTAGCCAGTCTTCAAAATAATCACCCATGGGATATTTGTTTGGATTCACAGATTTCATCACCCTGCATTGGTGGGCAGGGCCCCAGCACTCGACGTGTGTGTTATCTCACTGGAACGATGAGACACATAATGGATTTTGCGCAGTGTAGATTAGAGAGTTAAGCTGGTCATCACCAAGGTCCAGAACCACTGACCCAGGACTCAGAAAGTGAAGGGTTGGAGTGGGACTTGGAACATTCTCCAAAGGAAATCCGTGGGGTCTCCATGCTTGTTTTCATTGGATGTAGCAAAGCCAAATGGGGGCGATCAGCTCACCGACGATTTGGAAGCCAGCACACTCCAAGGGAGGCAAATATTTCATTCGATGGAAATGACAGGCCCAGTTCTGGCTCAGGAACACTGAGACCTTGAGACCAACCTTGCTAAAATGAGAGAAGGAGTAGGAGTTTCTCTAATCGCCTCCGAGGGCTGTGGCGGTGCTCAAGACTCCTGTGTGCTTGTGCGGTGCCAGGAAGAGAGGAAGCAGTGGAAGGGCTGCAGGAGGAGGCACCACGTGAGGCTGAGCTGAAATGGAATTTCATGTCATGAAGTGAGACGATGCATCGTTTCTCGCCAGTGTCCGGAGATAAAACCTCTGCTCCAACTGTTGCATTTGTGATGACTTTGAACTGCTGGATGAAATTCCCAAGTGGAAATTCCCCTCCTCTCATATTCCTTCCTGTTCGATGACCATTTTTACTTTCCATTTACATCTGCACAGCTCTATGCTTTAGGCAAAACAATGGCTAACTTAGTTGATCTCTCAGATTAATATTCTATTTATTTTTCCCGTTCACTACAACACTTCACATTTGTATTTTTGTTTAATGATTCTTTAAAGAGTCTGGGCTGTGTGTGGGAGCAGCACAGTGGCTAAAACACTGCTGCCCTTGAGAAGCTCACAGTTGAGTACGGAGACAGACATACAGCAAACAAGGTACTACGGTGTGTACAACATAAGGGTAAAGAGTCAATAACTCTACTGGGAAGTGGAGAATCTTGGAAGACTTCCTGGAAGAGGTGGAATCTCAAGTCCCTGTGAAATGTCCAAGTGCAGTTGCCCAAGAAGTGGTTGTTCATGGTGATGTGAAGTTTAGGAATGTGCTCTGACTAGAGTGTTCAGGTGGACATCGCCAGCACTTACAGGCTGGTAAGTCATAGGTGTTGGGGAGATATAAGCTAAGGAAAGGAAGGAAACTTCAAGCAGGGCTATGGGGATTTATGGATCTAGACCTGTGGCCACTTCTCCGAATGCATCCTCTTTACATGGGAGGCAACTGACCCTCTCCCTCTCCGAGGCTTCCCCCACCCCAGCTATTATGGTGTATCTTTCCTGGCCTGGTTCCCTCCTCATTCTCTGATTACTTCATCTCTGTGGTTTTCGTTCTTTCCCTTTCCCCCTGCTGGTCCATTTATCAATAAATCATGCAACGATCCATTGGGTGCTCATGTGCTAGAGACTTGGGCTGGGGCAGGAATGAAGGTCAAGGTGGTAGGAAGATAGGAAGAACCAGTGAAGGACAAAACCTGTAAGACCTGACCCACGAACCAAGGAGCTTGCCATCTATTTGGATAAATGAGACGAGCACTGCAGACAAGAAAGCACACAGCAGAAAGCAATATGTAAAAAATGTTGATATGGTTTGACTTTGTGCCCCCACCCAAATCTCATCTTGAATTGTAATCCCAACAATTCCCACAATGTAAGGGAGAGACCAGGTGGAGGTAATTGAATCATGGGGGCCGTCTTCCTCATGCTGTTCTCGTTGTGGTGAGTTCTCACGAGATCTGATGGTTTATAAGCTGCTCTTCCCACTTCACTCGGTATTCCTCCTTCCTGCCACCTTGTGAAGAAGATGGCTTGCCTTCCCTTTGCTGTCCACCATGATTGTAAGTTTCCTGAGGTCTCTCCAGTTATACTGAACTGTGAGTCAATTAAGCCTCTTTCCTTTATAAAGTACTCAGTCCCAGGCAGTTCTTTATAGCAGTGTGAAAACAGGCTAATACAAATGCCAAGATAGGACTAAATGTGGAATGCAACTGGATTTCGGAGGAAGGGGAGGCCATTGATGGTTGCAAGGAGTCAGGGAAGATTTCTTTCAGGAGGACACTTTGATCTTTGGGGATCCTGAGGATCCTATCCTCTGTCACGCTGTGCATGGGCCTCTGTTATTACATTTGTCATTCGGGGGACTGCCATCAGTTTGTCAGCCTCCTCCTTTAGACTGTAAGCTCCATGAGGTCAAAAACCACATCCCTGTAGACTTCTTCTGGGCATATCCTGGCACGTGGTAGACACACAGAAAATGCATGCTGGGGTGAATCAATCCCACTAGCCTTTCTCCCATAACTCAGTTTTTAGCAGTCTCTGTTATTGTCTTCCTTATACTCTCTCTTAGGAAATGCACTTGTTCCTGGCAACAGCTCTCATTTTAGGGTGTGTGGTGTTCAAGCCACACCCCTGTAGCACATCTTAGACCCAGCATGTGTAGAGATGCCAGGATAATATCAAACTCTGAACTCCTCAAACCAGCCACATGATCTCCCACCAACAGAGATCGGTGTTGGTGTGGCCTCTTCCCCCTCCCAAGATGCAGCCTTAGAAAAGGACTGTGTGCAGGTAGTTTATTTTGGGAAGTCAACCAGGGATGCCAGTGAGGTGCTAGTGAGGGTCAACAGGGAAGGAGGAAAAGCCAGTACCATCAATGCCACACACACTATAATGTGGCATCAAGCTCCCCATCTCATCACCAGGATATCATGAGAAGAAAATAAAATATCTCTGCATCATCTGCCTGAGGGACAGAAGACAGAATCATTTATCCAGCAGCTCCCATCTCCCAGTGGTTGAGGGTTGGTCCATGAGATGTCAGCCCTCATCAACTTCAGAGGTGCCCAGCCATGAATTCCAATTTGGCTTCTGCAGGCATACATGTGAGAGGTTAGGGATGGGAGGTGCTCTCTTGAGATGAGCTACCATCAGCACAACGCTGATCAAGGCCAATATTCATCTCCTCACCATGGCTAGGGCTAGAATCAGAGGCAAGGACAAAAGGACGATGGGGAGGCACCCAAGTGATTCCAGGCAGACCCTGTCCCTACTTGCCCTGTGTGCACCCACAGTACCTCCATCCTGCCAGACATCCTGGTCGCCCAGTGAGCTGCCTGCAGTTCTTCTTGGCCATCCCTCTCTTGCGACTTCCAATTCGGTCTCCTCCTTTCAACTCTTCCCTTGCATGTCTCTCGAATGCCCCCATCTATCACCACCATACTGTGAGTATCTCCCAACTCTTTCCATCCCACTGGCTTGCAAGTCTCCCAGTGGACTTGGCCACCTCACGTATTCCCTTCCAGCCCACCCTCACAGCTCCCCCAAAACCTTGCTTTGTGCATGTCAATCCAAGACTGGAAAGCTGGCTGCCTGCTCCCAATAAAGTTGAAATAATATTTCAGAGGCCTTTTGGAGGAGTTTGGAGTGTCCACCAAGGAAGTATAACCATTTATAGATCATTCATTTATCCATTCCATTGTTCAATTATGTGTGTGAGGACCTCCTCTGTCCCCAGCCTGTTCCAGGCACAGAGAGAGACGAGTGAGCCTCACAGAGCAGGACTGCCACATGATGGAGGCTGCTGTTCCAGTAAGACCCAGGCCACAAAATGACATGACATGTACCGAATTTTGTTTTTGTTTTTGTTTTTTTTCAGATGGAATCTCCCTCTGTTGCCCAGGCTAGAGTGCAGTGGGCACCATCTCAGCTCACTGCAGCTTCAGCCTCCTGGGTTCAAGAGATTCTCCTGTCTCAGCCTCCCAAGTAGCTGGAATTACAGGCGCCCACCACCACACCCAGCTAATTTTTGTATTTTTAGTAGAGATGGGCTTTCGCCATGTTGGCCAGGGTGATCTCAAACTCCTGACCTCAGGTGATCCACCTGCCTCTGCCTCCCAAATGTTGGGATTACAGGTGTGAGCCACCACACCCAGCCTGATCATTGTTTTTAAACTGGTAAAAATAACCAATAGAAACAAAAACTCACTAACAACAGAGTAAGGTGACAGAGAGTAACTGGGTTATGGGAAGAGTGGGCTTCAGCAGGTGGCGAGGAAGGTGTTTGTGAAAACATGTGACAGGTAGGGCCTCACTAGGAAGATATGAAACAGACGGCACACCCAAATTAGAATAATCAGGCTGCTTTTATTATTTTTTAACTTATATTGATAAGGGAGGTTTAGGGAAATGTGTAGCTTCATTCCACATCTGCCTAAATGTCCCCATCCCATACCCACGAGTCCTTCTTCCCATTGTCCTTACCTCAGCGAGACCTGGTTGGGTTGAGCTTTGAATCAGTACTCTACTCTACAACCCTATAATCCGCATGTGAACTAGAACCTCACTCATGTCTGCCCCGAGGCCACAGGAGAGGATTCCTTGAGAGCAGGCTCTGTACACAGGCTCTTAATTGAATATTCATGGCACTAATTCCTTGTATTCCTTCTGCAAGCTCCCTGGGTGGTAAGCAGCAGCTAGATGACACCATAATCTTGATCATCACTATTGTTGCCATAGCAACTAAGTGCCACAGTCACTTGATCTCCCAGCGCCTTGCCTTCCACCTGCACTTCATCCCTTGCTACCACTGATGGTAATATGAAGATAATATGATCATCATGATGCCAGCACGTGCCCTCCTCTAATCATGTTCCCAGTAAGCAGGTTGCCCCCCGGGGTCGTCGAATACATGAGCAACCCAATTCCAGAATCCACTGTGAGGGCCGTAGAGTCCACCTCTGGGATGATTCAGATATTAGTAGAGGTCCCAACAGGACACAGACTGCACACTCAAATTAGGATAATCAAAGAAGGGTTGAAAATAGTTTCCCCCGACAAGTATGGGGAGGGTTTGGGGGGCTCATAAGGAGCGGTGCTGTAGCCCAGGAGAGATGAGGAGGGGCAGAAACCAAGGAGAAAGTTGAGCTGCAGAGCCCACCCTGGAGGAGCAGTGACTCAGTGAAGTAACACAGACAGCTGGGGGGGACAGGAGAGTGACTGCCCTGATTGTGCTCTGGTGCTCTCACTTCCTGCAGCACTCCTCGTACACCCTTCCCCCTCCTCCTACACCCTTCCCCCTCCTCCTACACCCCTTCCCCTTCCACTACACCCCTCCCCCTTCTCAACACCCCTTCCCCTTCCACTACACCCTTCCCCCTCCTCAACACCCCTTCCCCTTCCACTACACCCCTCCCCCTTCTCAACACCCCTTCCCTTTCTACACCCCTCCCCTCCCCCACACCCCTTCCCTTTCTACACCCCTCCCCTCCCCCACACCCCTTCCCCTTCTACTACACCCCTCCCCCTCCTCCTACACCCTTCCCCCTCCTCCTACACCCCTTCCCCTTCCACTACACCCCTCCCCCTTCTCAACACCCCTTCCCCTTCCACTACACCCTTCCCCCTCCTCAACACCCCTTCCCCTTCCACTACACCCCTCCCCCTTCTCAACACCCCT